>NW_027281806.1:25000-118274 GCF_046629955.1 Centroberyx affinis
GTGAGTTAAGGACATTCTGGCCGGGGGTTCGACCGATACGGGTTTTGAAAACCAGTATTTTCGAAGCTGCTCTTTTGAGTCCACGTCTCCTCCGAACTTGTCCTCTGAACTTCTGTTTCGTTGTTGTCGTCTTCTCTCTCCAGTCCAACGCCTTGCCCAGCCATGTGAAGATCTCCGTGTCCAGACAGACGCTGTTTGAGGACTCGTTTCAGCAGGTCAGTGGCCAGACAAGTTCGAGGAAAAAAAAAAAATCTCATTGAACTCTGCACACGATTCACATCCCCCCCCCCCCCTCCTCTGTCGTCAGATCATGAACGTGAAGCCATACGACCTGCGCCGCCGACTCTACATCATCATGCGAGGCGAGGAGGGCCTGGACTACGGTGGCATCGCCAGGTGAGGCCTCTCTGGGCGAACGAAACGAACGCACCCTTCCCCCTCTCCTCCTCATCTCCCGTCTTTCTGTGTGCGGTGTTACAGGTGTCTCAGCAAGGGGGGGCCCCCCCGTTACTCGACTCATTTATGTTAACCTTTTGTTAATGTTGGTGTTGGTGACCTTGGTTTTGTTTTTTTTTACCCCCCCCCCCTCTCCCTGGTCCCATCCCCTCCCCCCTCCTCTTCCTCCCTCCATCCTATTCCTGCCTTTTCTCTCTCCCTCCATCTCTCACCTCCCTTCTCCAGGGTATCTGCGGGTTCTTAAAAAATCTAAAAAAAAAGTCTTTAAAATTTATCAAAATTGAAGGCCTTCAAAAGTATTAAAATGTCTTAAATCCAGTTATTAGAGGTCTTATGTGTTCTCCATGTAATGACTGCATGTCCACTGTTAGATTAATCCACAACAGGGTTAGTAGTACAATATGCTTCCTATCTACTTTACTAAACACAATTGGACTTCATGTCTCTTGGTGTCCTTTTTCTTTTACCACCCATTTATGGAATCAGAAATATGTTCAATCAGAAATAAGCCGCTTTTGATAGCTTTTTGTGTCTTTATTTTGGCTTTTAAGGGATTAAATTCAATTCCAGGTAGTATTTAAAAGGCCTTAAAAGATCTAAGTAAGATTTTTACTGTGTGAGACTTGTATAGGAGGAGATCAGCCATGTTGGAATTCCTACTGGTCCTATGGAAGTTATAGATTACAAACCTGCAGATACCCAGCTTCTCCCCCCATCCTCCTCTCCTCTTCCTTCCCTCCATCACATCCCTCCATCCTCCCCCTCCCCCCCCCCTCCGTCCGCTGCGTTCCAGGTCTATCTCTCTTGTTTATGTTATTATTTTGTATTCTTTTTGGGTGTATTTTTTTTTTTTTTTGCATTGTGTCTCTGTCTCCGGTGTCACGTCAGTGGTTTTACCCTATGGTAGGTGACGTCATGCTGTTCTACCACAGGGTAGAACCACGGACGGGATGTTGGGAGGTGTCTGCGTTCCGTCCGCCCCCCGTCCCCCGTCTGCCCCCCCCCCACCCCCCACACCCCCCCGTCCGTCCGTCCGTCCGTCCGTCCGTCCGTCCGTCCATCTGTTCCCTCCTCCATATACCCACGCCCCGGGGGGGGGAGGGGGAGGGGAAGGGGGGGCCCTCCCCGGGAGCGCTCGGCGGTGGTGCTGGTGGTGGTGGGTGGTGGCGACCGCGGCCCCTCATTTTCTCTCTTAACATGCATCCACTCCTACAGTCCATTTGTGTTTTTTTTTGTTTTTTTTTGTTTATTCTGCTGTATGTATTTATCCTCGATGGTATATGTTTTGTCTTCATGTGATTTATGTCAAGATCTGGTTTGTCTATGTCTGTGCAATGAAATTCTTAATTTTCTCCCTGCCCTGAAAGCACCTTACGGCCTCTCTTAAAAGACAAACCCCCCCCCCCCCCCACTTTATCGCCGCTCTGTCTCCGAATGCCCCATCAAGACGAAATGTCATTGCGGAAATAGACAGGGGGGGCGGAGGGGTGGGGGAGATCGATCTGAACCTCCTATCTGGGAACCGGCTCCTGGAACTAGTCCAAAAAAAAAATACCACAGCGATTTATGAATACCTGGAAACGGCGGGACCGGCCCGCAAACCTTGTGCTTCAGATTTATGAATATGTTTTATACTGTTATGCTGTACTTTTAAGCTGCGGAATTACTGTTTGTTTCATTATTGATTTTGTGCTTTTTTTTATGATATGTGCAAAAGTGATACATTTCTTGTCCTTGGATTCATTGTTTGAATTAAGTATTGTCTTTACTGTAAGATGTCTTGTTTTTCACGTCATTGTCTTTTTTTTAAATCTGTAATTCTTGTGTTTTATTTGTTGTGCTTATATGTCCCTTATGTGCTTTTACCATACAGACAGTAAAGATGTTTTTTGTCTTTTCTAACCACCTTCTCCCCCTTCTTCCACTTCTGGCCTCGGGAGCATCAGCCCCGGGGGGGGGCTGGGGGGGGGTCCCGGCGGCATCTGACTCTCTGTGTGTGTGTGTGTGTCCCCTCTTTTTTTTTTGCCTCTCCGCCCCCCCCCCCCGCAGGGAGTGGTTCTTCCTGCTGTCCCACGAGGTCCTGAACCCCATGTACTGCCTGTTCGAGTACGCCGGCAAGAACAACTACTGCCTGCAGATCAACCCGGCCTCCTCCATCAACCCCGACCACCTCACCTACTTCCGCTTCATCGGACGCTTCATCGCCATGGTGACCGCACGCCGACACAATCGCGCGACAACAACAAAAAAGAAAAAAAATCCTCTATATCCGTAACGTACTCTCTCTTATTCGGTCTGGGATCCGCTCCAGCAGAAAGCCGTAGGTTCCCAAAAAAAACCGACACCCTCTGCCACCCCACCCTCCACCCTCCGCCCCCCCCCCACACCCACACCCACACCATGACCTCACTGCCGCACCCAGCCCACACCCGCCAATAGTCGCCTATATTTAGTCCTAAAGCGAACTCCGCTGACTTGCCTTAGAAAGATGCCTCTCTCTACCGACTCCCAAACTAGCAAACTCTCTCTCTCTTTCTCTCTTTTCTCTCTTTTCTGAGTTTTTTCCTCACCTTTTGTCGGTTTCCGTCTTTGTCTCCCCTCGCTTTCTCTTTTTCCCACTTTGTTTATTTCCACGTCTCTCTCCCTCTCTGTCTCTATCAGCCTGCCTCTTCCTCTGTCTCTCTCGTGTGTGTGTGCGTGCGTGTGTGTGTGTGCGTGTGTGTGTGTGTGACGCCGGCCGCAGAGGCAGACGGACGGACGGACAGATGGTCAGTCAGGACAGAACAGAACAGACTGTGATTGAGTCAGTCAGTGGGCGTCTGTGTTGTTCTTGGCCCGCGGTGCCGCCGAGCCCTCTGCGGTGTTTTAACATTAAACAGCCCCGTCTGGCCCCGGCTACTCGCTCTACCTCTATACACACACACACACACACACACACACACAGAGGGAAGACTGTGACGAAGGTGGTTGGGGTTGGAAGTGTGTGCGGCTCCGCAGTTTAGATCGTTATAACGGAGAGAAAAGACAGAAAGAAGTGAATTCGGAAGCTGTATCTAAATAAGGCGACAGTAAACATGTTGTCCCGTACGAATGGTGCAGTCCCCTCTCTGGGCCAATCGGTAACAGCTTGTTACCTTGTTTTGACCTGTAAGCATAGCGCCCCCCTTGGGCCAATCAGTGTAAGTTAGAAAAAGTCAGAATCCCTTGGTGAGATGCATCATTTCCCATCATTTCATCAAGTAAAAAATAGAGCATTCAGGACCAAAGTTCCCTCTAAGCTGATAGAATGAATGACCCACATCTAATAATTTATCACTTTAACCCAATAATAATATCTGGTCAGTCATGATAACCCAATAATAATATCTAGTCAGTCATGATAACCCAATAATAATATCTGGTCAGTCATGATAACCCAATAATAATATCTAGTCAGTCATGATAACCCAATAATAATATCTAGTCAGTCATGATAACCCAATAATAATATCTAGTCAGTCATGATAACCCAATAATAATATCTGGTCAGTCATGATAACCCAATAATAATATCTGGTCAGTCATGATAACCCAATAATAATATCTAGTCAGTCATGATAACCCAATAATAATATCTGGTCAGTCATGATAACCCAATAATAATATCTGGTCAGTCATGATAACCCAATAATAATATCTAGTCAGTCATGATAACCCAATAATAATATCTGGTCAGTCATGATAACCCAATAATAATATCTAGTCAGTCATGATAACCCAATAATAATATCTGGTCAGTCATGATAACCCAATAATAATATCTAGTCAGTCATGATAACCCAATAATAATATCTAGTCAGTCATGATAACCCAATGATAATATCTAGTCAGTCATGGTAACCCAATGATAATATCTAGTCAGTCATGGTAACCCAATAATAATATCTGGTCAGTCATGGTAACCCAATGATAATATCTAGTCAGTCATGATAACCCAATAATAATATCTAGTCAGTCATGATAACCCAATAATAATATCTAGTCAGTCATGGTAACCCAATAATAATATCTAGTCAGTCATGATAACCCAATAATAATATCTGGTCAGTCATGATAACCCAATAATAATATCTAGTCAGTCATGATAACCCAATAATAATATCTGGTCAGTCATGAGTCATTGCTCCACTTTGTCCTTAGAAATTGAGTCTGTTTATAGAAGCAGGTTTGGAAGTGCTTCGCTGGCAAATGACATTAGATGCAGGGACTTTGAACTGACCCTGAGTCTGTATGTCTCAACCGGTAACGTGGAGCAATTTCTAACTTCTAACGGAAAACGTCCAATCCCCCCCCCCCGCAGGCCCTGTACCACGGGAAGTTCATCGACACCGGCTTCACGCTGCCGTTCTACAAGCGAATGCTGAACAAGAAACCCACGCTCAAAGACCTGGAGTCCATAGACCCCGAGTTCTACAACTCCATCATGTGGGTCAAGTAAGTACAGCAGCACGGCTTCTCCATACTTCTGAAGACCCAAACGTCCTCGCAAGGATAGGAAGACGAGGGAAAAACCTGCAAAGTGAGGACATTTTAGGTTTAGGGGGTGTGTGTGGGCATGTAGGTGTTTTCTCTTCTTATGTGTGTGTGTGTGTGTGTGTGTGTCCAGGGAGAACAGCCTGGAGGAGTGCGGCGTGGAGCTGTATTTCGCCCAGGACATGGAGATCCTCGGCAAGGTCTCCACGCACCAGCTGAAGGACGACGGAGAGAACGAGCTGGTCACCGAGGAGAACAAGGAGGAGTACATCAGGTCAGGCTTTCTTTCTCTTTGCCGCGTCCTTGTTATTCCATGCCTCGGTTTTCCCCCCTCAGAGGTCTAACGTTCAGGTTCCGTCTCTCTCTCTCTCTCCGGGGACAGCCTGCTGACCGACTGGAGGTTCACCCGCGGCGTGGAGGAGCAGACCAAAGCCTTCCTGGACGGCTTCAACGAGGTGGTGCCCCTGGAGTGGCTCCGCTACTTCGACGAGAAGGAGTTAGAGGTATTTATGACATCGTATCGAATCGTGAAACCCCCACATCGCGAGATAAGCACGGGGCCCCGAAAGGTTTTCCAGGATTTCTCGAACGATGACAGAAATCTGAAACGAAAGCAAATCGGATTGACGGAGGACTCTTCTTCTCTTTCTCCTTGACTCCCGCTCCAGGGGCTGGGTTTTGACCGAATTCAATCCCGCAAGAGCCAATTAATTAAATTTGGCCCGGGATGTGCCGTGACTCACTCCGCCGATGATGTCGCATCCTGCGTTGTCCTCTGCCTAAACGCCTATAAGCCATAAAAAAAATAAAAAAAATAAAAAAGTGAAGGGCACACACCTTCTCTCTCTGTGTGTAAGTCTAAAAGTCGTTTCTGTGCGTGCAAGATGCAGGGAATAGATTTGAAGAGATTGTATTCCGATCCAGGCCGTTTCTTTTCTTCTTCTTTGGTCGGCAAAACTGTCGTTCTAACGCGTTACTCCTCCGGTTCCTTCCTTGCAGCTGATGCTGTGCGGCATGCAGGAGATCGACCTGGCCGACTGGCAGAAGAACACCATCTACAGACATTACACCAAGAACAGCAAGCAGATCCACTGGTTCTGGCAGGTAGGAACGCACACCAGCTGTTTCCTCGGCTTCCAGACGGCAAATACTACTAGAAAGTACAGTTCTCTCAGCTTTCAGGTGGTAAATACTACTAGAAAGTACAGTTCTCTCAGCTTTCAGGGGGTAAATACTACTAGAAAATACAGTTCTCTCAGCTTTCAGGTGGTAAATACTACTAGAAAATACAGTTCTCAGCTTTCAGGGGGTAAATACTACTAGAAAATACAGTTCTCTCAGCTTTCAGGGGGTAAATACTACTAGAAAATACAGTTCACTCAGCTTTCAGGTGGTAAATACTACTAGAAAATACTGTTCTCTCAGCTTTCAGGGGGTAAATACTACTAGAAAATACAGTTCACTCAGCTTTCAGGTGGTAAATACTACTAGAAAATACTGTTCTCTCAGCTTTCAGGGGGTAAATACTACTAGAAAATACAGTTCACTCAGCTTTCAGGGGGTAAATACTACTAGAAAATACAGTTCTCAGCTTTCAGGGGGTAAATACTACTAGAAAATACAGTTCTCTCAGCTTTCAGGGGGTAAATACTACTAGAAAATACTGTTCTCTCAGCTTTCAGGTGGTAAATACTACTAGAAAATACAGTTCTCAGCTTTCAGGTGGTAAATACTACTAGAAAATACTGTTCTCTCAGCTTTCAGGTGGTAAATACTACTAGAAAATACTGTTCTCTCAGCTTTCAGGTGGTAAATACTACTAGAAAATACTGTTCTCTCAGCTTTCACATGGTAACTATGGACCCGTCTCACCACAGGTGGTGAAGGAGATGGACAACGAGAAGAGAATCCGTCTCCTGCAGTTCGTCACAGGAACCTGCCGGCTTCCCGTCGGAGGCTTCACTGAACTCATAGGTAAAGGAAAAGAAAATTCACACGAGTCCACATTCCTTTCTGCTGACTTTTAGGAATCTCCAGTGGTTTAAAGATAATAGGTGTAAGTGACAGTGTTCCATGCACTTAGTTTGGTTCTCAGGCTGCGCTTTCAGTTTGCATTTACAGTTATGGAAAGTGGGAGACGCTTTTATTGTGTTCCCAGCAGAACATACGGGGAAATTGGTTTACTGGTCCAGCTGAAAGTCTAGAATAAGAGAGAAATAAACTTCCAAATGTGAAAGTTGATTATGAAGCTCTCGATCAAATGAACACACAAACGCTTTGTCAACACAAGCAATGCTGAATGCTTAATGGAGACACAGTTGGTTCATTTTTTTTCCACATTTAAGTTTTTTTTTTCCCCCATCTAAGTCTATTGCCTCATGCACCAAACAAGTGTGAGTTTTATGAGCTCATCTGGTGTGAAGTGACGGTGCAAAAAAAAAAAAAAGCCAAGATGTCAGCCGACCAGTCATTACCCATTTAAATATGCGGTTAAACCAAGTTAAACATTATCTTATATTTTATTCAATACCTTTCCAAGACTGTTGAGAACAGCAAGTAGGAAGATGTTTTTTTTTTTTTTTCGGAAGCAGCTGTGATGAAAAATTCAAGCTGACATTTGACAAAAAGGCTGAGACTATCCGTGTCTTCCCCCCCCCCCCGCAGGGAGTAACGGTCCCCAGAAGTTCTGTATAGACAAGGTGGGGAAGGAGACTTGGCTTCCAAGAAGCCACACCTGGTGAGTGAACGCTCCCACCGCTGACATCATCAACTCTTTCTTTCTCTGTTTTTTTTTTTTTTTGCTTACCTGAATCACTAACTGATACACTCCCCCCCCCTCCCCCTCCCCCCCCCTACAGCTTCAATCGTCTGGACCTGCCCCCCTACAGAAGCCTGGAGCAGCTGAGAGAGAAGCTGCTGTTCGCCATCGAGGAGACGGAGGGATTCGGACAGGAGTGACGGAAGACGGATAGAGGAGAAACTTTTGTTGGGATAGTTTTTTTTTTTTTTTTTTTTTTTTTTGTATCATTATTTTTCATTTCTTAATCACAGGGCTACGAAACCGCCTGTCATCTGTACATCGAAGCCCCCCTCCTCCCCCCCTCACCTCTGGGGGGGGGGGGACGATCATGTTTTGTAACGGGAGACTGGACTGAATAGTGGGATTAAGGCGGGGGGGGGGGGGGACAGGGGAAGGAAAGGGGTGTGTGTGTGTGTGTGTGTGTGTGTGTGTGACTACGCATGCAAATAGCGCGTATGTGTTTTGAAAGGACGGCGCGACCAGAGAAGTATATTTGACCAGAGTCACCCCCCCCTCCCCTCCCCCTCCCACACACACACACACACACACACACACACACACACACCCCTCCGCTCACCGCTTAGAAACGCACCGAAAACAAAAAGAAACAGGATAGTTTTAATATCAGCAGCGAAATCACGACAGCACAGCTACACGCAAACACACTATATCATATCTACCCAGACGAGAAATACATTTCTTTTCTTCTTTTTTTTTTTTTTTTTTTTTTATTTACATTTTAAAGTGACGCGAGAGAGAGAGAGAGAGCGAGAGAGGAAGAGTGTATGAGAGGAATCGAGCGCATGTGTGTGTCCATATATGAGACGAAGAGCTGTTATCATGAGCTAGCGTACCTCTGTCGCAGAGGCTAGAGTGGTGAGATGTGATTTTATTTTTCTGTTCATTGTGAAATTCTGCTTTTTTTTTTTTTTTTCCCTGTACATAGCTAAAATAAATGAGACTCCAATCTTGAACAGTCCTGAAACTTTATTGACTTTATTTATGTAAGTTACAGGCCACCGTAACTGAAGGGGAGGGGGGGGTGTAGGAGGAGGAAAGTTCTACCGATGTTGTTGCAGTTCCCGCTGGTCGCCAATAGAGGGCGATAAAGAGCAGAAATTGCTTAATATTACGAAATATCCCTTTGTGTTTTTACTATAAAGCTTGGATCAAGGGGTCTTTTTTTTTTTTTAAACATCTCTTTATTGAATTTTCAAAGGGTTCTGGTATACATAATACAAGATCATCATATAAAATACAAAATATAAAACTGCCCTCCCCTTTCCCAACCCCCTGATCTCTCCTACTCATCCTCCCAATCCACCCCACCACCCAGTTGATCAAGGGGTCTTTGAGGGAAATAATCACTCACATCTCTAGACTGCTGAGTATATACAGAGGTGTGACCAAGTCAACTTTGCTGGAGTCCCAAGTCAGTCTCAAGTCAAGTCCCAAGTCTAAATGTAGATCACCAAGTCAAGTCAGAACAAAAAAATCCAGTCCAGTATCAATATCTTTTCAGTGCAATATGGTTTTAATAGGGTAAAAACTTGGTAAGAGCATCATGAGTTTGATTTCTATAATCAGTTTCATCTTCAATAAATTCATACAATACAATTTACAATTACAATTTCCCATTTGGCAGGGTTAGGGTTAGACAATTGCTCAACCATTCCATACAAATTCAGAAAACAGAATTTAAATTCAGTCGTCTGCTGGAACAAATCTCATCACTTTTCAATCTAAGTCATTTACACAAACACAAGATCTCAAGTCAAGACTTTAGAAACCTTTTCAAGTCGTCAGAGTACAAGTCAGAGTCAAGTCCCAAGTCACCAGAACCTAAGTCAAGTCTCAAGTCTTCTCTTCATGCATCAAGTCAAGTCTCAAGTCTTCTCTTCATGCATCAAGTCAAGTCTCAAGCAATTACAACTGTGACTCGAGTCCAAGTCATGTGACTCGACTCCCAACCTCTGGTTCCAAGTGATAACTACCAATAACACTCAGTTATACAATTCATACATGTTGTTCCTGTGGTGTTGGTAAACTAAAGTCAAATTTGGGTGACTGACAACAGGATTCGACTGATGTGGCTTTCTGAAGGCCGAGACCCATATTTTTTGTCACATTTTGTGCTGATATTCAATAGGCTCGCTTTAAATTTGACTATTTTCCTGCCAAAAAAAATACCTGACCCCCCCTGCATCCCTATGTCCTTACCAAGATAGTTAGAGAGCTGTAAGAGAAAAGCAGCTTATGGTTTTAATAGGATGAGATATGCTAAAACTTACTGTATATGATCTCAAAAGGGAAATTATGTCATTGCAGCAGACAGTGATAGGAGTCAGCAATTTAAAATGAAATAGAAATAAGAAGAGAATAAACATAATGCAAACTGACAATTACAACACTAGGATAATTATTATGGGGCCAAGAGGATCCAACAGGCAACAGGTTACTTACTCTTTTTTTTTTCTTTTAATCCCCCAAGTCAACTTTGTTTTGATGACAGGACAACAATGAATGAAATTCCCACTGGCTGAGAAAGACATTGGGAGACTTGTGACACTTGAGTATGAATTCAGTCTCATATCAGTGCATTATTATATTATATGTACTGTAGATAAATAGAGGAAAATTTGAATTCCTATAATAGGGCGCCTTTAAAAGATTTATTCCCATTTCTTGACGGTGGCCAGGAGGACGGCACCTACAGGCTGGCTCTGAGGCAGATGAGGAAACAGCCATTCTGCTTTTTTTTTACATAGCTATTCATGCACAGAGGTGTGATATGAGAAGAAAATAGTTCTTTGCTGTTGTGTCCAGACAAGTCACGGTGCTATCAAAGAAAACCACGCAGAGAGAGTATTCTGAGTCTGTTTTTGACATAAGATCAAGCAACAAACTGTGCTGAATTTAGTTCACAGATGATTGGACTCAGAAGTCAGTTCAAGTATACGCAGATGTTCATTTTTCTTCATCGCAGCAAACATCTGTAAAAACTCAGGTCAGTGAATTCAAAGCTGTTTCTCCCCCCCTCCCTCCCTCTCTCTCTCTCTCTCTCTCTCTCACACACACACACACACATGCACTTTCAATGTCTCTCTTTCTCTCTGTTTTGCCAGCTACCTAAACCCAAACAAGGTGCCCCTCAAAATGACTTTATTTATTGCAGAGCAAATTGGTTGTGTCAAGCTATACTGCAATATCATGTTTATAATAAAGGGGAAGTGAAAGAACCATGAATAGTGGTGACACCATTACTTTTTCTATCTACTTTAAGTAAGTTAAAGTGATTAAAATGATGCATATTGTTGATATTCCACATACTGTATTCACAAGCTCCTAGAAGAGCACTTATTACATACTTATACGTATACTGCGTCAAGAGAAAGACCAAATAGGGGGTTGGGTCGAAATGAAGATGGAGGCAATCTGTGCTACTCCACTGTTTTGTTTTTTTGTTTTTTTATGGCATAACTGAAGGAGCTTTTATTGTGAAATTTGAAGAGACCCGTGCCCCGGAAGTACGTGATTCCTTAGCTCGGAACGGCTCGGAGTGTTTCAAGAACCGATAACTTTGGATGCATGTAATAGAGATATTCGTAATGTTTAAACCACATACTAAAATCCATTAAAATTTAAATTTGCAATGCGCCTCAGTCTCCATTTACACGTCCACCTCCGGTATGACTATGTGGACTGCAGACGAAATCGCCAAGTTATGCTACGAGCGTTTCCACGAGCTTCCCCGGAGAGGGAAGCCTGAGCCGGGCAGAGAGTGGACCCTGCTGGCCGCTGTTGTAAAAGTCACCCAGCATGTCAACACTGACAAAGGTTGGACTGTGGATATAACTGTAAAGTGCATAATTTTATACATATATTTTCACTGCAATGCGTATTTATTTCTACTCAGCCAAATAACGTGCCGTAGCTGGACAGAGACTAACTTTGTGGTAATGAGTAAGATGCCACTTGTCCCTGATAAGTGCCGTTATCTCGTACGGGGAAGGTGTCGCGACACTTCGTTCAAAAATCTGGCAGTTTAATGCTTCCTTGCGTTTAGGCAAACATTCATACCCGGTAGAATATGACTTAAGACCTTTTATGAATTGTTAGGGTTTGCTGGTGAAATCGGCATATAGTCAATACAGCAAGCAGCACGTTATTTCAGTAAAATTTCAACTTTTACAAATGGTTCATACTGTTCGCTACCAGCCTCCACTGAGTGTTCTGGTGGAAGAGGATTGTGGGAATTCGAGGCAAACCTATGCTACAAGTTGAAACTTTATTGAAATTAAATGTTGTTGTGGTATTGGATGTATGCCGAATTGCAGAGTAGCTCCTAACGAGTTGTTAAAGGTTTTAAACAGATATGTACGTTTACCGACAAGCAAGGCAGCAAAAAATACCACATTATTGAATGGAGTTTAGTGTAACGTTCTCTCTATATAACGCCAGAACTTGTAAACTAAACATATGAGTGTAAAAATAACTATATGAATTTACAGCATATATACAGGGTGTGCAGCAGTAGAACATACTGAGACAAAAACGACTTGCATGATATGAAAGTACAGGTAATATGGAAATATTTAGAAATAAATGAGCTATCCTATTCTATTCACAGTTGAAAAGGAGGTCGTTTCCCTGGGAACTGGGACCAAATGTATTGGACACACAGCTATGAGTTCCAACGGTCTGTGTTAATGTTATTCTGTTCTTTTATGTGTTGTGTAAATGTTATGACAGTAGCACCCATGTGACCCATTCAAACCCCAATGTAAAAATTCCCAATCATGTGTTGTCAGTATGAAAATAAGGTTTGTCATAATTCCTGAAAAGCAGACTTTGGGAGAAATAAGGTTTTCATATTCCTCTATACTGCTCTCTCATCCCTTTAGGTGATGTTCTCAATGACAGCCATGCAGAGGTCATTGCCAGAAGGGGATGCATCAGGTGTGTGTGTGTGTGTGTGCTCCATGCTAACACTTTAGCATACACTATGTGATGGTAACTAGCATTATCCAAAGTAAGAAGACTGACCTTTTGGTAATATAATGTTATTTATGTACTGTACATGTGTGCATATGCATGTCTATTTTTGTGCATGTACGTCAGATTTCCCCATTTTCCTAAAATTTGTTCATTATTTCACTGTGTTTCATTGTGTGTGTGTGTGTGTGTGTGTGTGTGTGTGTGTGTGCGTAGGTACCTGACCCAGGAGCTGAACGGGGCCGTGTGTGGTCAGCACAGCTCGGTGTTTTGTCAGGCCGATCAGCAGGGGAAGTGGAGGCTGCAGCCAGGAGTTTCCTTCCTCTTCTTCACCAGCCACACTCCCTGTGAGTCCAGCACGCTTCCACTTTCCCTCACTGGCTGTCCGGAAAGTTCCGAGTCACAAGGAAATCACTCACTGCTGCCAGCTGCTACCAAAGTACTACAGTGCTACTACACTTCTATCACAGTACTGCTGTGCTATGGGTAGAATTTTTAAACATCAATATATCACAGTAAACCAATGAGAGTATGGTCGAGACGATTGGTAGCTTCTATCTCACACCGGTTGTATTGTTAGTGTTGGTGTTTCTCCAAATTAAGACTACATTTCCCATAAGCCCTGTTGCTTCCTATCCCCCCTTCCCCTCCCTGAAGAGAATCAACATGTTGGTAGAGATTTTTCCATCTGCCTTTCTCTCCTTCCACCATCTGCCACTGCCAGAAACTGTAAAAGCTTTAGCTCAATTTGCTCTGGAGGAACAGCGCCCTCTTGCTGTTTTTCTACCCATACTGGTTGAACCCATACTTCCATGCCTCTGAAAACACATGTAGTCTGTCCTTGTCCACATTGAAAGGTTTGTCTGACATGCCACCTTTGTGCGTTACCAGGCGGCGATGCTTCCATCATCCCCATGACCGACAGCCAGTCCCAGCCCTGCCCTCCTGTCAGACCCGCGAAGCCCCCCGAAGGGACCGATGAAGGGATCGACGGGGGCGGAAACCTGAAACGGAGAGCCGAGGAGCCGAGCGACGGACGAAACGTTAAGCTTCCCCGTCTGGAGGGACAGGAGACGGAAGAGAGGAAGCCAGAGAACGGAGGAGACACAAAACAGCCAGAATCCTCCACTTCGAATACAGATGAAAGTGAAGATCCGCCTCAAAGCGACGTTGCAGAAAGTCCACCGGTCCCGGACGTCCACAGGACCGGGGCCAAGTGCGTCCCGGGCGGCCCGGCCGACCCGCTGCACCCCGGGGCGGGGTTCCACAGCGCCGGGGCGCTCCGGGTGAAGCCCGGGCGAGGGGAGCCGACTCTGTCGCTGTCCTGCAGCGACAAGCTGGCCCGCTGGGGGGTGCTGGGCTTCCAGGGCGCGCTGCTGTCCCACTACCTGCGGGACGCGCTCTACTTCGGCGCCGTCGTGGTGGGGGAGTGTCCCTACAGCCGAGAGGTCATGCGGAGAGCCGTGGTCACGAGGTGAGGAGCGAGCGAGGGGATTTCGTTGGGGATTGTCTCGAGAAATCGAGGACGTATGTGTAGGAGAATAAGAACAGGTTTGAGGTGAGGCCCTGCTGTCCTCCCCAGGTGCTCCCATGTGTCAGACCTTCCCGCTGGGTTCTCGGTGTGTCCTCCGGCGCTGCTCAAGTCCGGCCTGGAGTTCCCCTGCAGCCAGGCCCAGACCGAGCTCCGGCACCAGGCTGGACAGGGCCGCATCTCCCCCTGTGGAGCAGGTAGCACTACAGAATTTCAGTTTTTTCTTTCTTGTCATAGCTCAGCATTAGTAGCCTTCACCAGGCCCCAAAAGACTTATATGGACTTAACACATTTGTATATCCTTTGCCACTCACTCCTTGTATCTCTGTCACACATTTCTAGGAGCTCATTTGTGTGTTTTTGGTGTTGTTCAGTCGCTCCAGTAACCGTCCTGTTTGTCTGTTCCAGCTATCAGCTGGTGTAATGTGACTGATCAGCCACTAGATGTCACTGCCAACGGCTACAAACATGGAGTCACCAAGAAGGCCCTTGGCACAGCTAAAGCCAGGTAGAGACAACACACTGTAACTACTGTTGATGGGGGAAAGGATTAGATTCCAGTACATTAAAAATATTTCAATGCACTGTTTATATGCCCAGATTGCATCACATGAACTCACTTTTTACTGTATTTCATCTCTACATACTGACAATATATGTTTATAGATTTAGTTTTGATTGACATGTGTCTCTCTCTCGCTCTCTCTCTGTGTTTCCAGGTCTCTTCTCTGCAAAGTGGAGCTTTTCCACTCGTTCCTGTCTCTAGTATCAGCCACCGACCCGTCCCTCCTTCCCGACTCTCTCAGGTTGGGGAACAATAGCCCCTTTCACACTTTGCTCCTATCGGATGAAAATGTCGCGTCTCCGAGAACATCGGCCATCGCTGAGGTCTTGTTCTCCGCTCGGCGCCCGCACAACGTCACCGATAATACGGCCGGGTTCTGAACGGGTTCCACTGCCCCCAAAAAAACATTTAAAACTAAAATGATGATCTAAACTTTCTGGTGCTAAACCCCCACCCTTCTGGTACTTGAGGCGTGATCCAGAGTGAGTCATGCTAAACTGAAAGCGAACGTTTGTGTGTCACCGTCATCACAAGTAACATCGTAATATTAAAAAAAAAGTCTAGGGAGAGTCTTGAAACGCAAATGGGTGGGGAGTTTTTGTTCCAAAACAGAGTTAACGCCAGAAAGTGAGTTCTGGAAGCCAGATATCTCTGCAGCTGGTGAAGTGATGATTGATTTATTGGTACTGATCAACAACCCTATCAACCCCCCACAGATATATTCTGCTCATTTGGTGCTATGGGACGGCAAAATGTAGCCAAGTGAATGGCTCCACTTCCAAGACCGCTGCAAAGAACCATCTAAATATAATATCCCCTAAAAAAGAATTGGGCTTTTTTCTTCAATAATTTACATAGAGGCAAGTCTGCCACTCCCAGCATTATCTGAGCTGACTGTCCCATTCTTTAAAATTTTTTGGCAATTGAATACATTATGGCTCTTGTCCTTGGTATTCCTTGCCAAAGCATATAGGATGTCGCACAGCTTTCTTTGATTATACAGCACATTGTGTGTGTGTGTGTGTGTTTGTGGCTTCTCATGCTCGCATTTTGTCTGTCAGTCTCCATGTGTGCATCTCTGTGGCTGTTTTTGTTCACATGCATTCTGTGTGTGTGTGTGTGTGTGTGTGTGTGTGTGTGTGTGTGTTGACGGCTAAGAATCCTCTCCAAGGGAGAACAGTGGTCCCTCTGTTCCTCAGCTCTCCAGCAGATAACCTGATCCCGGCTCAGTGCTGCCTCACACATGGGACCCCGCAGCACAAACACACACACACACACACACACAGTAACACAGCCCAAGCATACAATGACAAGATTTTATACGGCCACAATGGTATGTCTAGCGAGGAGGGACAGCTAAAGTATCAGCCCCGCATCTATTTAGCAATAAAGACATGTGATGTGTGTTAGCTGAAGGTAACAGGGAGTGTCCATTGTTCTGGATTTGAGAGTTTTTGTGCCTGATGGGAGTTTTGTCATTCTCATGCAGAGCTGGAGACTGGAATAGCTAAATGGAACGACCGGCTCCGTTTACAGTCATTTCCATTACGTTCTTAAGCTTTTTGATTCGGAGTCTTTCTGTGTGTGTCTCTGTGCAGGGGGAAGGAGCTGCACAGCTACTGGGACTACAAGCAGGCGTCCCGGTCTTACCAGCGGGCCTGGCAGCAGCTGCGTGACCAGGCGTTCCCTCTGTGGCCGCGCGGCGACCGAGGCCTTCTGCTGTTCCACTGAAGCCCCCCTCCCCCCCTCCCCCCCTCCCCGCAGCTTCGAATACCTCCGCCAAGGTCGCCTGAACGCTCGTTTTTTTCTGTCGCACGCACTCAGGGGGACAAGGGTTACAAAACGCAACAGGCCCCACATGGGATATTTGGAGCCTCGCTGATATGAAGGCCTCACAAAATGTAGTCATTTTATTCTTGTCAGGGTGGAAAAGCCTCTGAAACAGCATTTAGACCATCATGGGACACTAAAACTCTCCACTGAAACCCTGGATGATGATAGTCTAACAGACTCCAGCATACTTGTGTAGAATCTGATCAGAGTGTCTCATTAGAATCAGTTCAGGTTAAGGTCTTCCCATAGACAACCAGTGTAGTATTGATCAATTCTACAATAAATATGTAATCAACCATACTGGATCATATCAGAGGTAGATGATATTGACTGATTGATATCCGGTTTTTAATGAAAGGTCAATGTTGGCAAACCGATATATCGGTTGAACCCTAATCTCCATAATATCCATCTATTAAGCCTATCGGGTCATGTGGGCAGTCTGGACGTTTGGCGTTTAGATGAATAACGTTCTACTGTGTTGGATACCCCATAGCCCAAGATGACATCGACTTCAGCAGCGGGACACCCAGCGCCGCCATGCTGCTCCGAGAGGTCGTTGACCGCTCATCAGTGTCCTCAGATGACGGTTGTTTTTCCGAACGCGGGACCCGCTGTGACCGCAGCCGCCCTACGAAAATACAGCTGGATACACCGGCCTGGATGTGGAACCCCATTAAGGAGTTTTTTTTTGTAATTTCCACATAGGGAGTTCAGTGGTTAGCGCCGTCGAGAAGGTCCCGGGTTCCATTCGCGGGACCTTCGTGTTCTCCTGGGTTTCCTCGTGCCCGTCATGTGGATTGGAGACTTGTTAATCGCCCACTGGTATGAATGCGAGTGTCTGCCCTGTGATGGACTGGAGACCTGTGCAGGGTGTCTCAATGCATGCTGGGATAGACCCCGGCCCTCCATGACCCCCGAGTAGGAAGAACGAATGAATGAATGAGTTTAATCTGCATTTTTCCACGCAACAGTTGGATCCTTAGTGGATGAATAGACAGGGAATCTGCTGTGAAAGTGTGTTTGTTAACCAGTGGAAATAAACCCATTTCAGTGAAGCTAATATTGAGCAGTGTATTGCAGATTATGACCTTGCTGCCTTACATTGTCAATTCACTGACACTCCCATTCCTCCGTTAGGGACAACAGAAAGGGTCTTTCCAGGTTTCGCGTTTTCAGTAAAGCTCCACTTCACAGCTTCCAGTCATTTTCTTGTGAGGGAGAAAAGGTTGAAAATGGATGATAGATAGGAGGCCGGAGGCAGGAGGAACCAGTGGCATCTAATATTATTTGCCACCAGAAATTCCACACCTGCGTATATCGATTACATTTCTCTGGGCAGAGTGGATTCATAACTGATGGCTAACCAGATAGTTGGTCACATTTGGTAAATGTGATAAATTATTAGACATAGGTCACCGAACTATCAGCTTAGAGGGAACAATGGTCCTGAAAGCTCCAATGATGGGTTTTTATTTAACTAAGGTATGGTGAGTGCCACACCTTGCCAGACCCAGCTGATGTCCATGTCCAGGAGGAAGTTCGTGCCATCGCAATGCCAGATTCAGACTCGGATAATATTCCTCTCTAACAAAGATTCCTCTGTTAATGAAATTCGCTTGGAGCTGCTGGGTCCGCTCATGTTTATCTCTCCGGGTCAAAATGTACAAATGGTAAATGTGGTAAATTATTAGACATAGGTCACCGAGCTATCATCTTAGAGGGAACAATGGTCCTCAAAGCTCCAACGATGGGATGTTTTTATTTAACTAAGGTATGGTGAGTGCCACACCTTGCCAGACCCAGCTGACGTCCATGTCCAGGAGGAAGTTCGTGCCATCGCAATGCCAGATTCAGACTCGGATAACATTCCTCCCTAACAAAGATTCCTCTGTTAATGAAATTCGCTTGGAGCTGCTGTGTCCGCTCATGTTTGTCTCTCCGGGTCAAAATGTACAAATGTGCCCAAGGCTTGATTTCTTAATCAGGACATTGTGTTACGGCAGATAAGCCCGTCACGGCGAACTGTGGGCGTCAGGGGAGGATATTTAGAAATCTGTTTTTGATTGAGAAAGGGAAATTCATGGAAAATAGTCATGCCAAGACGCTCCGTTGTTACTTTTCTCTTGTTCATATCAGTTGTATCCGTCTCACTGCTCCTGGTTGTACAGGAGTTTCTTTAATTTGTATTAAATATGGTTTTCCAGGTGTGAATACTTCAATATTTTATGTTGTCCGTCACGCATATTGTGGTTTTTTTTAAATAAAAGACCAACAACTCGAATTAGAATCATTTTACATTTGTTTTTATTGGTCAGGTCATCCAGCTACCTTACCTTTTTTGAAATATCTAAAATTCTTTTATGTTTTTAAGATATAATAAACAATCAAACAACATTGATGAAATAAAACAATCCTGTATATCATAGCATTCGATCAATATATTACACATCTAGGAATACTGTCAATGTTACATCCCATGTTTAAAAGCCTGAATCAGCTTTACGGTGCACAAATGTGAATGGTAAAACGACTTAAGTAAAGGGTGGAAACACACCAGATTTCTTAAACCGATTCAGCACCAAAAACTACGATCACGGCCAAACTGTCAACCTCCGAGTAATTTGAGAATGTCTCTGAAAAAAAAAAATGATGGTGGTTCTGATTTTTTCATTATAATCTTTGAAAAATGTGTGGTCAAACTCTTTGGTAACACTATACTTGAAGTGTTCATCAGAAATAATAAGGTATTTTAGGTGGAGGGGTGGAGTCTTTATAAACAGTGTTACAAATTTTTTAAATAAGACATCATAAGCACATCAACATCATGATTGTATTTTAATCATTAAAATTTGAACCAGATATAATTGGCTGGGGTCGAATACTTTCAGGGTTAACTATATTTCTGCTAACAACAGCATAACACGATCATACCAGATCCATAAGATAAATAATGGTCATAAAGCAGTATAATGTTTCTGATGTTATAAAGTAAGAATCCGCATATTGTAATGTGCAGATGGTGGCTCACAATGCACTTCAAATAAAGTGTTACCAGTTTTTCTACTGAGTATCCATTTTTGACGAGTTAAATCCAGGGATTTAAAGAATAGTTCACCAAAAAATGAAAACTTGGTCACGATCTACTCACCCTCATGTCAGTTGAAACACTGGTGAAGTTTGTACGTCCACATAACACACAGCGAGTTAGCTAGCGCGGCTCCATGTCAGCCTCCTTCAAAAGTGGCCGGGTCCTGATTCTTTTAAGTTGCCAAAAATGGCAAAATATGACCAGAAAATGACTCCAACCAGCATAATCCAAGTGTTCCGAAGCCAAACGATTGTACTAAAACATCTCAGTACTATCTTACGAAGAGCCACCAGAGCTCTGTGAGTGTGGAAAAGGTATGTAGGACTTGTGGACCCACAGTCGTTTGGCTTCACAACACTTAGATAATGCTGTTTGGAGTAAAGTTATGGTCATTTTTGCCCTTTTTGGAACTCTAAAGAACCAAGACCCGGCCACTGTAGTTCTTTTGAAGAAGGCTGATACGGAGCATCGCTAGCAAGCTCGCTGTGTGTTGTGTAGACATACAGAATTCACCATGAATGACATGAGGGTGAGTAGATAATAACCAAGTTTGACCTTCAGGTGATTGTGGACAAAATGCTTGCGGGTCCTCACAAATGATCCTGGATCAGTTCTCACGCGCAGAGAAGCTGGATAAATGTGGAAAAAAGAGGAGAGGTAATGCATCAGTGCATTCCAGGAGTTCTTTTGGGATAACCCTTTTTCTGATGTACTCGCTTTCCCTCAACCTGCCTCGTCCACTTCTACTTTAGTTAGTGATTTCCTACATTTCCCAGAATGCCTTTCAAAAAACCCCAGTGTAGGGATGTGAACTTGTTGCTTTCAATTAAAGGTTGGCATATGGGAATCTACATAGTTAGCTAGCCAACTAGCTGGCGAACATTGGGTCATTTCTATGATCGCGACTGCAACCCTCACTTAAAATGCTACCTGCTGTGTGGTTGCATTGCATTCTGGTCTGTTGAGGCTACTATGGGTGGAGAAATTGGTCTCTCTCCTCTTCTACGATGGATTTCTCCCTATATGATTGTTGAACATTTGCGCAAACTGGTGAATCTAGAAAGAAGCCCTCGCTCTTTGATTCTGAGGGACTGACACCAAAACCTGATGTTTACAGCTGATGTTTAAGATCACTGAAACATTTTCTGATATCAAACTCCATTGTAGCTGCTCAGGAACTATCTCGACATGACGTCAAGTTGTCTATATTTGGCAAGCATAAGTCTATTATGGCGCAAAATGACTAAATAAATGTTGCGTCTGGGGATGCAAACAATGATTTTTGAGGGAAAATGGACTTGTGTTCTTTTGGTTTCCATTAGGAAAGGTGGACCAGGCAAATAAAACAGAGGCCTGGGTGAAAAAACTGAAGTGAGAAAAGAACTCAGAGCAATAAAGTGCTGCTGCTGACGACGCTGATTCATGTTGGAACTGGGAAAGACTGGCAGCTATCACATCTACAGTGTTTGCAGCACTTTGTTAAAACTAAGTAGATAATTTTTTTCTCACAGAATGTAGCCAAGAGGAACTTAGCTATGTTAGCTATGTCTGCTTTAGCCATTCTACCAGTGTTAACTTAGCAAGCTAGCATGAACCTTTTTGTGCCATGTTAGTTACGACTCACTTTAGCTACCATGTTACCTGAATGCCACCTAACCTAACTTATATTGCTGACTAAACTTATTAATATTTATACATCCATCAAGGTTAGATTAAGTGCCATTCAGCTCAGTAAGTTAACACCATTAGAATGACGTAGCTAATGTAGCTAAATTATCTATTTACTTGTGACAATGTCTTTCACAAACAGTTATTATTTGATAGCTGCCCGTCTTTCCCAATTCCAACATCAATCAGTCTCTTCAGCAAACTTATCAGAACAGCAGTCTCCAGGTCTTCTTCTCACTTTCATTTTTTCATTCAGTCTTCTGTCTTTTTGTCTGCTCCAACTTTCCTGATGGAAACTGAAAGAATCCCAACCCACTTCCCTTGAAAACCTGCGTCCCCAAACACATTTTTTAGTCGTTTTGCTCCAGAGAAGACCTACACAGGTTTGAAGTTAGCAGTCAAAAAGAACCCAGAGGTACCTGATGCCTCGTGTTTTGTAGAAATGTAGACGACATGGCGTCACATCGAGATATTTCCAGTGCAGCTACAATGGAGTTTGATAGTAGAAAATGTTTCAGCGATCTAAAACAGCAACGGTAAACGTCAGTTTTTGGTGTCAGTCCCTCAGAATCAAAGAGCGAGGGCTTCTTTCTAGAGCCGCCATTTTGCACCAAGAGACCTTCAACAATCACACAGGGAGAAATCCATCGTAGAAGAGGAGAGAGACCAATTTCTCCACTGACAGTAGCCTCGATGGACCAGAATGCACAGCTGAACCCAGAGCTGAAATGCCCAGGCACTGTCAGGCACATTCTCTGGGGGGGGGTTGTTTAAAGGCATTCTGGGAAATGTAGGAAATCCCTAACTGAAGTACAAGTAGACAAAGCAGGTCCAAAAAAGTTAATTACAACACTTCATCAAAATAACTCCTGGAATGCGTTGGACATCACAGACTGATGATATGTAACAGTGTACGAGTATCGGAGGGGGGATTTTTCCTTTAGGTTGAAGTTCTGATGTTTATCTGATGATTACATGGTACGAAAGGTGTATCTCTGCTCCTAATGGGCTCATAATCTCAACACAATACACTTCAAGTAAAGTGTTACCAAAAGACGGGCCCTGAGCTGGAGAAACACTAGCTAATAACCGGCGCCCCATCCGCCGAATCCGGTTATTCGCCGACCGAAGAGCATGAGCTGCTTTCTTTCACATGCTTGTTTTTCGTTCCTGTATTCGTAAGTCGTATCATACCGCTGAGTGTGCCTACAGATTTAAATTTACATAACTGAAGTCTCGAGTACATGATATGAGCCATACAAATGCATCCATAACATGGTTAATGGATCTAGTCACGTGATTATAAGGTTTTCTTCCACGCGGTCCGCCGGACACGATTTTCTGTGACATAATCAAGCCTGACTGAAAGAAATGTAGCATGACTGGGTGGAGTAATGTGTAATCACTGGAGCGTGTGTTTGTGTGTGTGTGTGTGTGTGTGTGTGTGTTAGAGCCCAACAAGTGTTTTGTCTGATACCGATTCCGATACTTGGAGAGGAAAATTAATGATATCTGATACAACTCTGTGGTGATGATTCCATATATTTTATGGTGGCGTTCAAGATATTTGTCGTCAAAGTGGTCTTTCAAAGACGACAAATGGCTCCACTGAAGGCTGTTTGACTATTAATATCGAGTGTTACTTGACATTAATAATCATCCTAGCCCTCTCTAGACCCAAATACAATTTTTGAACATGTTAATTTATTCTAGCAATTTTGTGTAGAGTTATGTTTTTTCCATAAGGGTCTAGTTGAAACGTGTCAAAAACCTTGTTTTTGAATGATTGTGCTGGAATCTTGTTTGTGCTGATTGTGTTGGTGCATTACTGGTATAAGACACGTCAGTATTGATATATCTGTCAAAGGCTAACGTCAGACAATAACACTGTGCACCAATATACGTTGGGCCCTACTGTGTCAGTGTGTGTGTGTGTATGTGTGTGTGTGTGTGGTGGATAGAGTGGCATAGAGTACAGCATTAACCCCGTGTTGTATAAAAGGCCTTGAAACCAAAGGTGTTTTCTCCGCTGTAGGCCACGTACAGAAAGCCGTCCTCGTCCTTCTCCTTGTCGTACAGCTGGCCCATGGTCAGACTGCAGAAACAAACAAAAGAAGTCTTGTTAGACCATTACATTTACATTTTAGGCATTTAGGCTATCAAAAAATTCCAAGTATTGAGTGTTTCCCCAAGAATTGTATTCTTGTCAGGGTTGAAAAGCCTCTGAAACAGCATTTAGACCATCATGGGACACTGAAACTCTCCACTGAAACCCAAGATAATAATAACAATAAAAATATATATTCATGCATGTGGAACCTGATCAAAATGTCACAAGGTCTTCCCATAGGCAACCAGTGTAGTATTGAACAATTCTACAATAAATATGTAATCAATCATATCCATCATATCAGAGGTGGACCACACTGACAGGACCAGATCTCAATTTTAATAAAAGGCCAATCGTTCACTCCTCATTCAGTTTCCTTGTAATGCTTTATGATGGTTTATCTGTAAAGTCTGTACTTCACTTTATATCCAATAGAAACATCTAGTGATGTATCACCATGCGACATACTGGAATAACAATACTGCTTTGTCATTAAACACATTTTCCCCATTATCGGTGTTGGTTCAGAAAGTCTCGGATAAACAAAATCCTGCCATATTGCACTGATTCACACATTCACTCCCGAGACAGGCTGACGCACACACACCCACACACACACACACACACACGCGATGCACATTCCAGAGGTGTGGCACACATGAGTCTGCCACGATAACAAACTCTTGTGTTATTGTGAAGTGGAGATGAATGCGCAGTTGCATAAGGGAAGCGGTGGCTGTAGTATAGTATTTCCTTTCAAGGTTCTATTCAGCCAAACTCCTGGCTGAGGGTGTATCCCCGCCTAGATAAGGCATCTATCTATAGTGTTGCTGTATCCTCCTCCAACACAATGGCTATCTATGGCTAATGGCACTTGACAGGATGGTTCAAATGAGGTCGGGTCGCTCGGTGGGTCGACCAATATGTGTTCCTGTGTAAGATTGGTAATGCAGCGCAAAGAAAACAAGAAAATAAGAGTTAAGTTATAAGTTTAGACATTGTAATACTTTTCCAGGCCTTACATTTAGATCATTAATTTCAAGATTTTACCAGACTTTTTAAGAACCTGTAGATACCCTGAACTAAGACCTGAAGAAGAAATAAATAGGTCAGAGAAATAGGTCAGACTCTCTAAGTGTTTGTGCATCACATCAGCATGTCAATAGGTGACAAGTGGTGGTTTTTGATGGGTGTGAACGAAGAGGACAGGTGTGGCTGCTTCCTCTTTCACAGGCAGATTGATTTCACGCACACTAAGAACTCATATGTTCCTGCTCTTCAGTTACAGAGATGGATGGATAAACCGACATGCACCTACACACATGAACGGGGTGGGGGGGTTCTTGCTTAAGCTTTCGCTGCACATCACTTTAAGTAGGCCAGGGCCTCGCAAATACATAATTAATTGCATCGGTGTCCACTTGTTTAAGTGGCGACAACAACGCCATAGCATGTGAACAACTCATTGGCCTTCAGGAGATTACATAAGGCGCATCTACCCATGATAAACAAGAGGCAAAGGATGCAATAGGATGCAATAGGATGCAATGGAGTCAGGATGTGGTGTAGTGTTCCTTGACCGACTTCAGAAAGAGGCGTGCTCAATTCACTTTCGGTTCAATGAGTTCAGCAGGTGGATTTTCTTAATTCAAAAGTTAAAAAACACCAGTTCCTCTGTCCAATCTATAACAGAATACTTGAATAAATGTATGGTCGTTAGCAAGTTGGGATTCTGTTTACATGCTTGAATTAAAAGGACCAGAAACACTAAAATATGGTTGAGATGTTAACTGATATCTAGGTGTTGTTTGAGATATAAGATAATAGTAGGCATTACCTCCACACATAGGTGTATATGTTTAAGTGCTGATGTTTTAGGCGCCAATCGACAATTCTCTTTTTTCCGGGGTTAAGAATGCAAAGAAGGTGAACGTCATCGGATGTTTCATAGTGTCTTACTTTAGTTGGACTCTACCTTGGCTAAGACACCGGGGTTTCTCGACTGAATGGCGGTGTGGGTTCGAATCCATCTTCTGACAAGCGGTTTTAATGCTTCTGTAGTTGGCGGTTTTCCTATAATTCCACACTTTTCAGACAACCTGTCTATGGGCAACTTTGTATGACCATTAGTATTCTTTCACGGTGCGTTCGTTCCTTAAAGCCCACTGTGTCATCAATTTTGAGATTATTCTTTTTCCTCAATTCCTATGCCATCTGATTGTGTACTTTTCAGGTATTGGGGCCTCACATACAGTAGTGCACAATTCTTTGATAGTATAGAAAGTGAAAGCTGCACTAGGCAACTTTGTTTGGAAGTTGCAGCAGGAGGTAACAGTCTGAATTTTTGAAAGTTTGAAGGACTTCATTACCCAGAAATCATGTAATGTGACGGCCAATGAACTGGTCACTTCCCGGACCTAAGTTGTTTTTTTCTTAGCGGTTGGTAGGGTGGAGATGACACATAAAAATCGTGTCTAGTGCAGCTTTAACTGCCCCGCTAATATTTACCGTTCTCCCAAACTGTATCACCAGCTTGATGAATGCATTAATGGAGGGCAGTTTGTGAATTTGGACATATGTTCATGAGTCCGTTCCTTCCCATCTCTCACCTGGACTGGGGGACCGTTTTGTCGACGAAGAGGAAGATGGCTTTCTCCGAGGGCAGCTGGATGCGTTTCCTGATGATCCACATGAACTGGGCCACTGTGATGTCAGAGGGCACCAGGTACTTCCTCTTATCGATGTCCACTATCTGCGAGCCGGACACCTTCTCCACTATCACCTGGAACACAACCGTGATACGCAAACATCAGCGCTTTTGTGACACTCCATAGTCATACGGGTTGCATATCTGAATACCTTCTGACTAACATCTCATCTGTGGACATCCATTGTTCATTTAATGTGATTATACTGTAGCAGGACCGTGTTTATCTGCGGCCTCAGGAATGGATGTAGTTCACGAGAAATGAAATGTTGGGAATGCTAAAAAAGTGTTGAGAACACAACTCTGAAATGCTCGATGTAGACTTTCTTACAATTTAAATGCATTTCATTTCCAATATCAAGGAATTTCTCATAATTTCAGATAGTCAATAAAATATTGTCCCACCACCACCGATTTTTTTCTACATTTATTTGGTAATGAGGAGTGATAGGTTCAGATAAATGAAGTTCCACTGTATTTTATGCGGACCTTGTTTCGGATAAATGAGGTTCCACTGCATTTTATGCCGACGTAGGTTCAGATAAATGAGGTTCCACTATTTTATGCAGACCTAGGTTGGGATAAATGAGGTTCCACTGTATTTTATTTAGACCTAGGTTCAGATAAATGAGATTCCACTATATTTTAAGCAGACCTAGGTTGGGATAAATGAGGTTCCACTGTATTTAATGTAGACCTAGGTCAGGGTAAATGAAGTTCCACTGTATTCTGTGTGGACCTAGGTTCAGATAAATGAGGTTCCACTGTATTTTATGCAGACCTAGGTTGGGATAAATGAGGTTCTACTGTATTTTATGCAGACCTAGGTTGGGATAAATGAGGTTCTACTGTATTTTATGCAGACCTAGGTTGGGATAAATGAGGTTCCACTGTATTTTATGTGGACCTAGGTTTGAATAAATGAGGTTTCACTGTATTTTATGCGGACCTTGCAATATGAACCTCATTATCAACACTGAAGGGAAATATCTTACATCTTCCACCAGTGATGACATATTGTATTTAATGCCCTAACCAATGCAGCGATCCTACACAGTGGGAGGAACCTTCATCTGCGCTCACCATCTCTGTGGCCTATTCTTTCCCAGTAGTGTTCCCATTGAACAGGTGCAGAATGAAAGAACCGGTAAAGAGGATCGAGTTTAACAGGCATTATCATCCACACAAAGGACCTTGAAAACAGCATACAATGAGGCATTTCTTCAGTCCGGTTTGTTTAACACCTACTGTTGTCCACACGTGGCACGGGGTCACTCTGTAGGCCCTCTGACCTGAGGTCAATTTGCAGCTCGGCTGTATTCCGCTACAATTGGCGTGGTGAAATTTGCCTCGAAGGCAACTGCTTTTCAATGGTGACAAGAAGGTGTGTGTGCTTTTGTTACCCAGTGTGAAATTAATTACACTACAATAGGGCTGCAACTAACGATTATTTTCATTGTCAATTAATCTGTTGATTATTTTCTTGATTAATCGATTAGTTGTTTGGTCTGTAAAATGTCAGAAAATGGTGAAAAATGTGGATCAGTGTTTCCCAAAGCCCAAGATGACGTCCTCAAATGTCTTGTTTTGTCCACAACCCAAAGATATTCAGTTTACTGTCATAGAGGAGTAAAGAAACCAGAAAATATTCACATTTAAGAAGCTGGAATCAGAGAATTTGGGCTTATTTTTCTTAAAAAATTACTCAAACCGATTAATCGATTATCAAAATAGTTGGCGATTAATTTAATAGTTGACAACTAATCGATTAATCGATTAATCGATGCAGCTCTACACTACAACTGTCCTGAAATCAGATCACAAACACAGTACATGATGGGTTTCTGGTGGCTCGAAACTAAGGTTCGACTGATATGGGTTGTTGAAGGCTGATACTGATATTCAGTATTTTAAATGTTTTCATTTTCCTGCCAAAATGTTACAAGTATTCAGTGTTTCCTCCAGAATTGTATTCTTGTCAGGGTGGAAAAGCCTCTGAAACAGCATTTAGACCATCATGGGACTAGACCCAGACTAATGAAATTCATTTTGGGTTAGCAGCTCTTTAAGGCGGGGTGACCACCACACCTGTTCAACGGTAGGAGAAACTCTGGCACACATTAGACTTTTTAAATGTTTAATCATCTTCTGTACAAAGAAAATAAAATTCATTGCAGCTTTTGCAGACTATTTTCCTCCATCGTATCAGAGGTGAAGAACTGGCCGACATCCAATATTTAATGTTAATAAAAGGCCAACACCGGCCTGATATATCAACAAACCGATACATGGCTCTACTCGACACATACATCTAATGCAGCAGAGACTCTCAGGCTAAAGCTAAAGCGGCCGCTAACTGCTGAGTCAAACCCGGTGGCCTAGTAACCCACACCGCTGCAGGGGACGGCAGATGTAAAGCTGAAACACAACTGGAGCGCGGGGGGTGTGGGTGAAATACTATAGGGCCTTCGCTAGCATGGGGGTGTGAAAGAGACAAGACAGTGACAGTGGACCAGAAGGAGCTGGTGGACTCCCAACTAGTCCTGGAATATCATGGAATTCTGAGAGGTAGATTCCAGACAGGGGAAAGTCAGGGAATTTGATCAATTCTCTGGGGAAAGTCAGGGAATATCATTGAATTTTACAAATGGGTCACTTTACAGGAATATAGCAGAATGTGTTTGATTACTCGTTTCACACATTCATTGCATTGGATGGTTTTCAGCCCAACTGGAGTGGAAACCAGACTGTTCCGGCCCTTTAGAAAAACATCAAACCAGGAAGGAAGGACATTTTTAGGTCATGGAAGACACTCTTAGTCATGTAAAGTCATGGAAAAGTCATGGAATTTTGCATCAGGGCCACAGTGGGAACCATGATCCTCTGAGGGGTGTCAAAACCCCAAATCTGTCAGTCATGACTTACTTGAGGTAATGCCACTCACTCACTCCTTGTATCTCTTCTTTTCCCCCCTCAATCCCTGCCATTCCCTCACTCATTCACTCCTTCTATCTGTCTTTCTGTCACTCAAGCCCATCCCCCTTTACTCACCGGTACTCTGTCAGGATATTTGTTGCGTATTTTGGCTGACTCCACACATCGGTGCTCTGAGGGGAGAGACAGGAAACAAACAGGAAGTCGAGAGATTAAATGGATGAGCAAGGCCTCTGAGGAGTCTCCCCCTGATGTGTCGCTGCCAAATACAGCCAAGCGTAGTCCAATATAGTGCTCCATATGCAAGATCAAGCACCGCATAAGGGCAGACAGGAGGCCTTGCTGGAAGTAGAAAACTGCTGCAATCTACGTAGCAGGGAGGAGTAGATGTTGGACACCAGGCAAAAAATACTTTATCAGAGAATTTCCCAAGGCTGACATCCATTACAAAGAGGTTAACATGCCACAAATCACAGCAAAGCCACTTGGTTCCCTGCCCGTTTCACACTGGAGAAAAATTATCTTTTATTATTCTTGTGTAATGGACCCAAACCAAGCCGTAATTGTCTAGTGAACATAATGAACTGGGACGGTATTCTCTATCAAGTGATACTCGCAATTTTTGTACTGTACTGACATTAGTGCCTCTCTATTCTCAATTCACTTTGCTGGCAGGGCCAGATGCATCAGGCAGACAGACTGAACAGAGACCCTGCAGGGGTGAGGAGGTGTGGTGGATCCATTTAGGTTCAACACATCACACTCTGCTTCATTAGCCTAGATAAGAGGCCTACTTTTGGAAGCACCTCTACAAAATTGGCAGCGGCGTTTCATCAAAAAAAAAGGGAGACCTGAGGTTATCTGAAGAGGGTAGAAGAACAGAAGCTGTGGAGGAGGAGTGGAGGGAGAAAATAGAAATTCAAACCCAAGCAACTCTGGGTTGTATTGGGTTTAAACTGCCAACAGCCAAACACAAAACGGGTAGACAATAACAGAAATGTCTATTTTAGCCTCCTTCTAAGAGTTGTCTTGACTTCTGGGGTTAAAAACCATCTCGCCCTGATAGTTGCCATTTCCTTTTATATGGAGAGAACGTTACACCAAACTGCATACAAAAATCAGGTACTTCAATATGGCCTTGATAATCGGAAAACGTGCATACCTGGTAGAATATGACTTAAGACCTTTAAGCCTTGCTTTGGAGCAATTCTTCAATTCGGCATGTGTCTAATACAAATGGTAGTACCTATTTCAATTCAATTTCAACTTTAATAATTGGTTCGCCTATAATTCCCACTCTTCTTCCATCAAAATACACCGTGGAGGGCGGTACCTAGCAGTGTGCACCAATTCTAAAAGTTGTCATTTTGTTGAAATTAAGTAGTGCTTGATAGATCATATGTACGCCGAATTTACCAGCAGGCTCTAAGGATTTGTGAAGGCCTCAAGTCGTGTTCTACCAGGTAGGTGCGATTGCCGATAAGCAAGGCAGTGTTAAATTGCCACATTTCTGAATAGAGTTTGGCGTACCGTTCTCTCCATATAAGAGAGAACGGCACGCGCCGAGGCTACAAGCCAACTTGCTAACATGATCTGTCAGCGCTGTACAAGGTGAGCCCCCGTTTTCTGAGGGAAGACGGCTGTCATTTAACTTGCAGTAAGCGCATATTAGCGTTTTTTTTTGCAAGCCGCGTAGCCATTATGGTTTTTACAGCAGTGACAGGGAGCCCAGGCAAGCATGCATGTCTGCACCTTCGGGATGACATGGCAAACTCCAAAACAGAGCACAGGAAACTACAGGAAAGGAGGATGCATGACAGTATCAGTAAGAGCATCTGTTTCATAACAATCAAAATCCCTTTACCGAGGGAATGATCCTCTTTAAACATCCATTTCATTTTTGCTGGATCCCCACACTGAGGCGTGATGCTAAATTCGGAATGCGAGCGTCTAAATAAGCGGCTAATGTCGATGCAATGGAGCAAAATCCCGATAGAAAAAGATGAAAACAAAACGTCAACAATGTCTCTCTGCCCAGAAGCTTCCAACCGTCCGTCTAGCTGTGAGGTGACGTCACTGTCTGCTCAAACCATTCGCAGCAGGGGAAAAGGGGTAATGCCGCCTTCACGGGCTGTCGGAAATATTCGAGTTGAGCTTATATGAACGACCCTACAACGCAGTTCACATGACTGGGAAATAGGCAATTTTCTATGATACCAATACAATATTTAATACATCAATTACATGACCGATGTGCATTTTTCTCCTCTATTCTGTCGATGCAATACAAAGTACTTGAATAACACTTGAAAATAAAAGCACTTGATTATGCCACAGTTGTTCTTTCTGACCTTGTATTCAGACGTACGAGCTTAGGAGGAGACATTTAGGGCACCATTGAGCATGTGTACTTCAATATTTTTTATGTACTTTGGTCACCTTTACATTTTTCTTTTTTTTTCTTTTTTTTTTACATTTCGCATATAGTGATGACTGTATTTGTTTTAGATTTTGTAAAGGTGAGAGTGTGAGTCATCAAGTGATACATCGCTCAAGCTGAAAAAGAAAGAGGAAATAGAGGAGGAAAAAAATAAGAAGAGTGAACATATTTGCATAGGCCTATATTTACATTTAATAACGGCCAGAACCATAAACATGACTGCTTTCCAAGCCTCCTCTGATATATCTATATTCAGTTCTTCTTCCCATTTAACTTTTTTTTCAAGAATTGTATAACCTGTAGCCTACTTTAAGATTTTGCACAACATTAATACAAATAATAGACTAATATCTTGATTCAAAGACATTTGAATTGTATTTCAATCGTATATTTTGTGCCTCCAACGGCGAATCCCCTCCTCACTTGTTTTTTTTAGTTGTCACTTTCATTAGACTCTTTTGGAATGACTTTTCTTTCTTTCTTTCTTTCTTTCTTTCTTAAATGCCACAGGTCACAATTTTGCTTTGAACTTGTAGCTTGAGCTATGTAGTTTTTTTTTTTGTTTTTTTTTAATAAAAAAAAGAAAAAAGAAAATTAATTCATCGTTAATTTGATAATGCCTTATATGGATAATAGTAAAGTTTTGGATGCTCTACCAAAACTTCTCACATTTACATTGGAAATTACCTAATTCCTGGACTACTTAAAATCAATTTAAAAGTCTACAATAACCTTTTTATAACCTGTATTCCTTTTTTGTAATTTTATGTTCTACTCACTTTGTTATGGCAATGGATTTTCTGACTGATCTTTTATTTTGTACTGAAGTGTTTGAATACCATTTTGTACTTGAAACTTAAAAAACAAATGTTACTAGTCACATTTTATTACATAATTATTATTATTATTATTAGTAGTAGTAGTAGTAGTAGTAGTAGTACTTGAAACTTAAAAAATGCTACTAGTTACATTTTATTACAGTTACATTATTATTATTATTATTAGTAGTAGTAGTAGTAGTATTAGTATCCGTTAGTCGTTGGATTTGGTGCCGTTGCCAGGATACCAGCGGCAGCCATGGTAACCGTGAGACGCTAAGCTAACAGACAGGAAGTAGCCGAAACATGGCGCGGCTTACTACTACAGTAACAAGCTAACGTAACTAGCAAAACAAACAACTTTGTTGCCTTAATTAGCCTCTCATACGCGATTTAATTCCGTAAGCTAATAGATGGGGGTTACTCGGTCCGAGTTAGCTCGTGTTTTGTTCTCACTCTGTAGTCTGTGACCGGTCGCTAACGTTAGTCCTCTGTGACAAGGACTCAGTTAGCATCCATGCTAGCTTGAATGTTTCCTAGCTGACTGACTGGTGGTCCACAGTACTACTCACAACTACATTTTGCGGGAACACAAGCTTATTTTTCTACCCCAAGTCTGTGTATTTTGTTATGGCTTTCTATGAAGTCTATTCTCACCCGGCTTTGATTCGGTACAAAACCAGCGTTTGCACGAAAGCCACTTTGTTTCTGGTGGCTGTTTTGTGCCTGACATACATCCCGCCTCTGCTGGTCGCTTACAGGAGCCAAGGTACATCATGTCAAACTCTAAGTTGTTGCTGTTGTGGCCGCTGTTGCCATTGCAGTTGAATACATAGGCTAAATAACATTGCCTTTATAAACGGTACTGTTTAGACCACCAGAGAACCTTGCTCGCTGTTTAAAGGCATTCTATTTTAGGTTTCTGGATAAAGAGGAGCACCTATGAGGAGCAGCCTGTCGTGAGGTTCCAGTACCAGACTCTCCTGGTCGCGGCAACCAGCACCAAGGGAGACTATGTTGCCTGGAGCACCTTTCCACATTTTAACAACATGCAGGGGGCCAACCTCCGGATCCCCGCTGTCTCCGTAAGAAGGGATCCTATTGGGTTCTACTTGAAGTGTATACCACAGTGTCAAGAATACAGTTAGAAATGTGGAGGCGGTTTGTCAGCTTGTCACTTTGATAAATGTTATAGTGAGTTTGTGTGTGTGTGTGCTGATTTGAGTCGTACGTGTGTATCGATGTACTTTGTGTGCACGCCAACACGCTCCACAGGTGAGAGAGGAGGACCAGAACCAGGACGGGAAGTCGGACCGCCTCATCTTCCGACTGCAGCTCCCTCTGAAGCCCGAGGAGCAGCTGTACGGCGTCCAGCTGCTGCTCACCTTCAGCTACCAGCTCTTTGTATGTATCCTGCTGCACTGCACCAGACCGCCTAACCACTATGTATACCGTATATAGAGCATAGATGCAGCTTCTGTCGTTCCACCGCTCTCCAGAGGATGTCCACGGTGGCGATGCAGAGCCTGGCCTTCGTGCAGCACTCGTCCTCCGTCCCCGGGGCCCAGCTGTTCATCAGCGGAGACCTGAGGCTGCAGCAGAGAGCCCCCCTGCCTCACCGCGGGCTCTACGACGTTTACAATGTGAGACCTGCCACCGCGACTCTCTCTCTCTCTCCCTCTCTCTCTTTCTCTTGCTCTCTCCTTTTCTCTTTTACACTCCAATACATGTGGAGTTTTGCCCATAGACGTGCATGTGAGTGCCTGTTTATCTGTGTCAGCCCTGTGACTCTGAAAAGGAATAGGTGGGCACTGGGTAGAGAAAAGGAATGAATGAGTGTGCGTATATACACACGTGTTCTGGTATTTTGAGGAAGATGTTGACCATTTGTCTTCACATACATGTCACCCCCCTCTCCCCCAAACCTATTACCTAAACACTAAGTATATGGGATAAAGCGGTGGTGCTCAACGTGGGGTCCGGGGACCACCAGGGGTCCTTGAGGGGGTTCCAGGGGGTCCCCAGCAAATTGATGAATTGTTAAACTTCACCATTGTTTAATTTACAAGAAGTTAACACAATTAGTAATGTGGAAGAATGACTGTTTTGATCATAGTTTCACTGTTATCTCTCTACCTACAATACAGATAGTCATGGAATTCTGGACAAAATCATATCTACCAATAAAAATATTCTCAGATTTAGGTCAGAGAGACCAAATCTCATCAAATGGGGGTCCGTGGCCTTAATGTGTGCTACATTTGGGGTCCTTGATATGAAAAAGGTTGAGAATCACTGGGATGAAGCAAATATTCCCTAGGTTTAAAAGAACTTGTCACTAATCTGCCGAGTGTTCAGTTTATTGAAATATCACCAGTGCACACCCACGCGATGTTCTTTAGCCCTCGTGCTAGTGACAGGAGAAATATTTGTACCTCACCTTATCGCACTGGAACTTTCCGTCACAGTGGCACACCTTTGATCGCGATGCGGAGACAACAGAAATGATAACGTGGCAGCTATTTCTAAAGGAATTGTTCTCTGCCTGTTGTTTTTCCCTTTCTCGGCGGCTCAGGTGTCGGTGATCGACGGCTCCAGCCCCTTCGCCAGTGCGTACGATCTCGTCAACATCATCGGGGCCTACCAGGATAGAAACCGTAAGTTGACGTGGTTCGTGCCTCAGTCCGCCAAACACCAGACCCCCCCCACCCCAAAGTGTTGTCACTCATCCCTCTCTTCTTCCCTCCCGCAGTGACCACAGTTCTGTCCTGTCCCAGCCCAGTCTGGACCGTGGGCCGGGCCGCCGGCTCGCCCTTCCAGCTGAACGCCGAGATCCGCTACCCTATGGAGGTCATTAGATATCCTTTAATGTATGTACAGTAAGTGTGTGGAGCGTATGTGTGTGTGTGCGTTGAAGGTTTTATTTACACTAAGATACACCACAATTTGAAATCAGATTTTTTTTTTTTTAATCAACACTGGAAAATGCCGTCCAACCTGTTAGACAATACAGTCTACGTATACTGTCTTCTGTCTCCCTGCCATTATCTGAACACAGTCTTTGTGTTATCTAGGCGTAGGAGTGGGGAAGCAGATCTGACGCTTAATGGACTATATTTATAGTGATGCAACATTTCACAACAACAATAGCAAAACAGACGCCTCCAGAATCATCGCCCTACTGAATTGTGCGTGAGCCTGTCGCACCTTTAAAAAGACGACAGTATCTTCAAACAAGCATATGAATGAATAAATAAGTAGATGGCTAGATACACGGATAGATAACTAAGCTCGTTAATTGTGAATAAATGAATAATATTGTCTAAGAAAAGAAGACGCTTGAAGTGTGCTCCTCAACATTTCCCACGGTCTTTGTGTTGCAATTCAATATGGTGGTTGTCCTTACACTTGTTATTGTTCATCTGGCACATGAATTGGTGGCATTAATAAAGATGGCAAACATTTAGACGGTGAATAGGTGATAATACGACAGCCTGCGCCAACAGGGAAAACCGGTGAAAGTTGAGATGGTGGCTGTAGTCGTCCATAGCTGCTACCTGCATTGTTTTGGTGAAATCAAACCAATAAATCTTTCTGATATCAGTTCAAAACAAAGCTGTTTTAATATAGAACTGTCAGAAGATAGAAGACATGTTAGGGGTACAGTTTTATGCAAAGTTTAATATAGTCTGGAGAGTTTAATATGTTCAATGCCAGTCTATATGAGGGAGGCACCCGCCTTAGGGAGGCACTGCTGAACTTGGCCACCTCCTGCATATCACCGTCTGTCAAGTGGGAAGTCTGTCAAACAAAGAAGAGCTGCCTTGTGCTGTTTTGTTTTTTAAATGTCACTCATCCTTAGGCTCATTTATCTGATGGAGTAAAAAAAACCCCGATCAAGTATTTGATGGGTGTTGCCAAGTCCAACATCAGCCCAAACAACATTTTTACACTGTGACATTAATACATGATAAAAATGAACCGCCTACTGTGCATAGAGATGTATCCGTTTTCCTATGCTTGCAAAGCCTAGCACTTTAAGAAGCTACTATGCAGACATTACGTTTCCTCCCTGGACCCAAAGACAGGGCCGGAAAAAGATGACAACAAAGGTTGTAAGTCAGATTTAACCCACAACATTCGTATGTTGCTATTCAGAGAATTTACCCCCACGGTTTTTGCCTTAACACCCCCTCCTCCACCTATCGCCCCGGGTTCTGGGAGACCGTCAAGTTTGCCTGGATCCAGTACGTCAGTGTTCTGCTCATCTTCCTCTGGGTCTTTAAGCGCATCCAGACCTTTGTTTTCCAGAACCAGGTCCTACCCACCATACCCATCCCACTGGGAAAGCCGCACCTCTCCTGATGGCGCCGGCGATGCTTTGACTCCCTCGTATACGAGAACGCCGCAGCGCAATAGGTGACACATCATTAGTTCAATGGTAGACAGCTCACTGCTGTACAGTACAATGGCTGCTTTGTCGTAAACACAGGAGGAAAAGGGATGGGAAACATTGTCTCATATTCTGTTATCTCACAGTTACTCTGGTACGACACTTTGACTGAGCCACCATACCAAACAATGACTGTTCTGTTCATGTCATGGAGGGAACAAGGACGGATAAGTCACTTAAAAGGAATCAACTTCCCTGTTAAGTGATGAGAACATAGGCACCAAAATCATCCATGTGTTCCCAGTACATCATTGACTCCAAACACTTTAGCATACACTATGTTGAGTGACAGTAGGCTCCAAGCTAACACTTTAGCATACACTATGCTGAGTGACAGTAGGCTCCAAGCTAACACTTTAGCATACACTATGCTGAGTGATAGTAGGCTCCATGCACTTAAGCATACACTATGTTGAGTGGTAGTAGGACACTAGCACTATCCAAAGTACGAAGACTGGCCTTTTACTAATAAAAAGGTTCTTACCTGTATAAAAAAAAGAAATATAATTAACTCAACCATGTATGGTAAGCAACAATGTATTCATCCATTATGCAGTGATTCCTAGCTGTACAGTCTCCCATTGCCATCACTTTTACTTTCTATAGAAACAGGGAAAGTAGTCCCTGCTAAATTCAACATTATGTTGAGTGATAGTAGGCTCCATGCTAACACTTTAGCATACACTATGTTGAGTAATAGTGGCTCCATGCTAACATTTTAGCATACACTATGTTGAGTGATAGGGGCTCCATGCTAACACTTTAGCATACACTATGTTGAGTGACAGTATCACTCAACATAGTGTATGCCAGTAAGTACCAGAACCTGTGATCTACTGGGGACACATGGATGATTCTGCTGTCTATGTTCTCATCACTTAACAGGTAAGTTGACCTATGGGACAATCTACTGAAAACTTGCTGTATTCCTTTAAAACTTAGCCCTCATTCACATTAACATTGGTTACTCATATAACACACAGGTACATACATTTCTGACCTTACATTTTCAAGGACAGGTATTCACACAGACCCTCCAGCTGTGCTATTCTTTGCCCTCAAAAATGCATTTCCTTCAGCCTGTTGACCTGCTCTGCACCTGGCTGCTTTATAGAAAAACTTCTGAATTTAGATTATTTGTACATTTGACTATGACAGATTGTGACAGTCATTAAAGAAAGAAAGTCTTTGTGTACCTAATTTTTCACCTATACCTTTTTGTAATGTACATAGCCTTAGGCCACGGTTAATAAATTTTTATACATTTGTACATTCTTTTCTTTTTCTTCTTGTCAGTTCTTTTACATGTCCTTTTACTTTCATCTTTGGATCCTTTCTGGATAATTTGATACTGTAAAGAGCCACATTTGAATGTCATCACACTGGCAAGATTCCATTGGTGTATTTCATTGCAGTTTTGCCGGGAGGGATGGAAAGGTAGCCTGTTGAGGACATTTGTACGTGCTCAGTCATCCTTAGTCCCTGCTAATATGTGACTGATTACAGTTACCCCTAACCTAAGATGCACATCGGCTACCATAACACACCTGACCATAAAAACTGACACCCCAGTGACTGAGTTGTTGACATGTTATATGTTTGACAGTAAATTATGAAGTCTTTTTGAGTAGTGTGTCGCCCGTAACCACTTCATTTGTTATGATCTGGGAAGAAAACCTGATTGTAGGTCAAAGCGTATACATGATACATGACAGGCGGCCGTCTGTACTGTAATCTACTGACTAACGAATTGTTGAGGGGTTTGTGGAAGGAGAATCAGCAGTAGCCTACTTTAGAGGCAAGAGCCATGGTTTAATTTTTCTATGACTCACTCTGTCCCAAGAGAGGCTTTGTGTCTGTCTCTGTGTTTGTGTACATGTCTATAGTCTGTTTGTCTGCCTGTCTAGCTATCTGTATACCATTCCTATACTGTATGTGTGTGTGTATAGAATGTGTTTGACATCTTCCAGTCGTAGGATGGCACAAAAACTCTTCTCGTCTTCTCCAGTTCTGGACCAGCACCAGTGCATTAGCTCATTTAAACCATGCAGTCAGCCGGTCCAGGTCCAGCCAGACTGTTCTGTAACAGTCACACCCTGTTTGTTTGACTCCGCTTCACTGTAGCACCTTATAAAATTCTCATTTGACTATAAAAGTCACATTTGCATTTTACATTTTAACCATTTCGCAGACACCCTAAGGTGCAGCCGCTGAATGACATTATTGTCGGAAGCAGTAAAATAATAAGAAGAGTGAAAGGCAGAAAGCAGTGCGAAGGCATGTCGAATAAGTACAAAACAATCCTGTGTTAACTACCAAGGTGAGTGTAATGGGATTTCAACTGGTGAGTACAGATGACTAAAGCAAAGAGAAATCTTCTCATTCTGTTTCAGGAAAAAAGCATCGGCAACCCAAAAATGGGGAAATCATTCTCTCACGAAAGCATTAAATGTTATGATGAGAAGAGTATGACGAATTTGTTTATTGTCACCAGGGAGCAATATAGGGAATGCAAACTGAACCGGTACGGTAGAGTGAACCGTAGCCCTGTCACATGGGTGTAAGTTCCTCCTGAGGGTGTCAGACCGGCTGAGCACCCTGGGGCAAAGTCACCCACTCCTCTCCCCTCCCCTCCTCCGCCATGATCCGGCAGCCTGTTACCGGTGACCACAGGGCTTCGGTGGTGCAGGATATGAGTCTGGCTCATGCAGGAACCAGGTGCATCCTTTCCCAGTGTGCATTATTTTTCTCCGGGATGAATCTCGTGATCAATTGTTTTCTCCCTCCATTCATTCGCCAGGACTGATGGGAGATGAACTGAGGTCCATTCTACTCCTTTCTTTCATACATGACTATAGTTGCATCATCTAAACAAGGGTGTCACTGTACTGGAAGAAGTACTCAGATAAGAGGTCAGCATCCAAAATAATCTACTTAGGTTAAAGTATTTGATATGAAATTTCCTTAAGTATCAGAAGTAAAAGTGTATTATTAACATGACATCCTCCTTTTTCAAAGCTATGAACGAGAGTAAAACTATGAAGTTCCCTAAAATGGAAATATGCAGGAAATCTAAATCAGGGGCCCTTGAAGGGTCCCCAGCAAAATGAGGAATAGTTTAATTTCATTATAATTTAATGATCCCAATTACAGAATGCCAAAGAGAGTGTAGACATTAAAAAAAAATCAATACTAAATCAACAAGTAAAATCTTCCCATATGGGTCACTGGGGCTAAATGGGGCCCAAAGTCAACTTTTCTACCATTGTGATGATGATGCGACTAATTTTTTTTTTTGACAGATAACTGTAATTACATGAGTGAAATTGAGACAGTAATTCGCAAACTTTTCCATAGATGACTCATCGGATGCCACAGACCATATGACATACAGGTTATCACGGCGGTGCGTCCTCTTTTTTCCGCTGGATTACGGTGCCTCGCCTCCCCCTGCAGAGGCATCGTGCCTTTTGGCAGGATGATGGCGTCAGGTCCCGCCCGCTGTAATACACCCCATCCTCCCTCTCTCTCCCCCTCTCTCTCTCTCTGTCCCAGCCCGGTTGTTGTCGCCCCCCCCCCCCCGCCTCCCCGCCCATCCCACTGCCAGCCAGGAGACCCACTGGCCACGTCTCAAAACTCCCCCCGGCTTGCTTTGTACACAACACCGGACAGTGGAAGAGACCCACAGCTGAGGTGGACCGCGAGCTGTCCGTAGAGCACCGCGCGCTCGCTGCCGTGTCCGTCGCCCAGGCAACACGGACGGGAAGGTAAAGGTAAGACAGTCCGGCTAAACATTGGTTCAAAAACCAAAAGCTGCAGTGACCGGACTTAATCTCTTCGGCCAGGAGCGTTATTTTTTCTCCTTCTTCTCCTCCTTGGGGACTCGTGTCGGGTTTCCGACGAGGGACCGAGAAGCAGCGGACGCACTTGAGCCCCTACGGCGAGGGAATATCAATTAACTTCGTGCCGTTAGTCCCCCAAAGCAAAAAAAAATAGCCTACAGAGTTCGTAGTTAGCTTAATGGAAATGTCGGTAGACTTCGCGGGATAAATGCATAAGTTGTGGTTTGTTTGGTGGCCAAAAGCTTGCCGTGTAGCCTGTCCGTACTGGAGCATAACCCCCGGCTTCTCAAACGGTTTCCACCACCGAATAGACCCACATTAGACTCCACGAACCCCCAATTTAACCAGATTTAGTCCCAGGGATCCAGTATGGTAAGATTTTTGTTGTTTATGATTGACTTTGGAGTTGTTTTACTGTGTCTACACTGTGCACTCTTAACAAAAAAGGTTCTATATAGCACAAGAAAATAGTTCTTTAGGCGTGTACCATAGTAGAACCGTTAGAAAGGTTCTCTTTTACATTTGTGTAACTGTCTACACGGTAAGCGGGGAGATAACAGCGGGGGAATTGAAACCAATGATAAGCTATTCCTCGTTTTGCTGTGGGACCTCCTGGAGGGCCACCGCACCACACTGTGACACCCACAGAAAGGCTTGTAATGGACTCTGGGAAGCGAGGAGGGGGTCATGGAGGTCATCCAAATGCACACACTACAGGTGGGTTACTCTTATGGCTTATATTCAGGGATGCAGTGGAGGGTAAACTCACCTGAACTCAATTTACCAACCTTTTTATTTGTAGAATAGAGTCTACCACCTTTATTCATAGTATTCCCATGATGTCACATGTATTTCCAACCAATATGGCGCTTTACAATACACACAGCTCAGTGGCTGTTTGTATTTGATTGTTTGACTGTTTATTTATTACAATCACCTGTTATTTCCCTACCAAGATAGCTGTGTAGTGATGTAAAAGAATACTATGAATAGGCTGACATAACTCTTTTAACATAAATTCAGAGTATAGGCTACATCACACAAGATGTAAGTTATATGGTACAAAAAATGATGATGATCGCTGACTCTATCTCATATAGTTGACCCACCTTTTTATTTACCACTGCATCACTGTCTGTGGTATAGGGATGGGACGATATGCTTATCTCACAATACAATATTCGATACTTTGATATGGGGTTCACAACCACGGTACGATGTAGTTAATATCACAATTAATTTTTCACATTTTGTCACATTTTTGTATTGCGATGCATTGAATTTCAATATAGTGTCCCATCTTTACTGTGGTATGTTTGCATAGAGAAAGCCGGCTTTGGACTAGATTTTCAGTATATTTTAGTACAGTTCATTTCCGATAGGGCCTCGAGAGCCGACTCATTCAAGTGAGCAGCTGTTTTCGGCTTGCTGAAGAAGAAGAAGAAGAAGAAGACGGCCTGGCTGAGTCGTTTATTTATCGTCTGAACTCAGTGCTCTTCTTTACGCTGAGATTCATGATGGCGCTCTGAGGCAGCTGCAGAAAATGTTCATCCCTTAACTCTTAACGGGCAAACATGCTCAATGAGTTGCTTCAGCGCTTCTGCACTAACCGTACAGGACGATCCGGGTTGTCAGGAAATACTGTTCTTGTCCGGAGTTTTGACTTTGCATGTCAGTGGCCCATGAAAAATTGGCTTCGGAAATCAGGCAAATCATTCTTGAAGTGATACTTGTTGGCGGAGTTGGGACACTCTTCTATGTTGCAGCCCCACTTTGCGATGTAGGCTGATAAGAGGTGTATCTTTTACATCAAAATCCTGCCTAGAGCCACTTTAACTCTGGCTCGTATTTCAGTTCACATTAACTTCTATGTAGTTTGTTGAACAACCTGATGTGGTTTAGGTTTCCAGGGAGCAGAAAGTGATTTGAGGCTGCCCAGGCTTCCTACTGCAACAGACATTTTACAATATTTATATATCTGAATAAGGCATGTGGCGGAGGGTGACGCCACCTAAACTCAGTTTAACCACCTTTTCTATTTGTAGAATAGTTTACCACCTTTTCAGGCAGACATAAATCTTTATGAGATAAATTCACAGTATCATAGTAAGTGGTTCATATTGGTGGCTGTTTGCCTTGATGATCACAAACTGAAGGTCACCGTTTATCCACCTTTTTATTGGACCACTACATCACTGATTGCAACATGTATAAATATGGCAACTTCACATCTATTCCAACAAAGTTATTACTGTATACCTGGATTGCAGGTGGACGGAGGGGCAGGAAGGGCGAGAGAATAAGATAAGAGATGAGAGGACTTTAATGATCCCTGTGGGGAAATTGCGCAGGGGAAATGGGCGGGTATTTGAGCAGAGACGCAACCGAGAATTACAACACTGGACCGATTTAAGCACAGATACACGAATGGAAAAAAGTACCGACAGTGACAGCAGGAGAGCACGCTGAGATGGAGAGAGGGAGAGGGGAGGAGAGGGAGAAGGATCTGTCATGAAGTCTGTTGTTTGCCTTTGTATCCTGAGGGTCTGGAGGTGAGGAGCTCATGTTGGGGCTTGTTCAATAAGCAGCGGAGATTATGGTACGCTTTCATGGATCCCCTCAGCAGTGAGCTTGGCCTCCCGACGGAGGCCTTAAGGAACAGTCAGCATAATCCTCCACAACCCTCTATCTCTCTTTCGCTTTCTTTCATTTGCTCTTTTCCGTTGTTGTGTCAACGCTTGTTTGGTGCGATTCGTGTTCCAAAATCCGTCTTCCTCTGGCTTGCGCTGCCTTTGTTTTCCCCTCTCTATTCAGCTCAGTTTAGTTTCCTTTCTTGGCATGAAAGTTAGATAAACAGTGGTGACAAGAAGGGCTCAGCTGATATATCTGGCCCGTTATTGGGCTTTCATTAAAAGTCGTCCAGTCAGTGTCGTCCACCACTGATATGATGGAGGTTCCTCCCTGACCACAGCTAAATCTGACATGACAGGCGGTAATGTGTCCCAGAGTTTCTCTTACCATTGAATAGGTGTGGTGAGTCACCCAGCCTTAAAGAGCGGTCTGGCTATCCTAACTAGTCTGGCTTCAAACGCGGACACTCTACCAAGACTGCGTTCTTGTCTGTAGTGGAAACACTGCAGTCAGCTAGAGCTGCCGGTCAGTCCTCTGTTCTAATGTTGCTTGACCTATCGGCTGCCTTTGACACGGTTACCCACCAAATCCTCCTCTCCACACTCGCTGAGCTTGGCTTCTCAGGATCTGCCCTCCGCTGGTTTGAGTCCTGCCTCTCAGGGAGATCCTTTAGAGTGTCTTGGAGAGGGGAAGTGTCTAAATCGCACTGCTTGTCCACAGGGGTACCTCAAGGGTCAGTGCTTGGACCCCTTCTCTTTTCAATATACACCACCTCACTTGGTGCAGTCATCCGCTCACATGGCTTCTCATACCATTCATATGCTGACAACACCCAGCTCTTCCTCTCGTTCCCGCCAGACGACCCCACGGTCTCGGCACGGATATCGTATGCCTCGCCGATATCTCGGCATGGATGAAGGAACGCCACCTTCAGCTTAACCTGTCAAAGACTGAGCTCCTTGTCATCCCCAGCCAGTCCTCTGTACAACAACAGATCAGTATCCAGCTCATTCCCGCAATGTCTGCCAGAAACTTGGGTGTCATGATTGATGACCAACTAACATTTAAGGAGCATGTGGCTTCTGTTGCTCGGTCATGTCGATTTGCCCTGTACAACATCAGGAAGATCAGACCCTACCTGTCTGAACATGCAGCACAACTCGTAGTACAGGCTCTTATAATATCACGCCTTGACTACTGCAACTCCTTACTGACAGGGCTCCCGGCATGTACGCTCAAACCTCTGCAGATGATCCAGAACGCGGCGGCTGGCATCTGGTCTTCAACCAGCCAAAAGAGCACATGTCACTCCGCTGTTCATATCCCTCCACTGGCTCCCAGTTGCTGCCCGCATCAAGTTCCAGTCCTTGATTCGATCCGCGAACACCTCCTCACTTGATGGACTGTGTAATTGCTAAAAAAAAAAAATGCACTGCCTCTATGACCTGCCTCAATGCACTGCCTCGTGGCACCTATGTCCTGTTGGACCAGAACTTAGCTTTATGGCACTTACTCTCGTTCTCTCCTGACTAGATCCTTGCTTGTGTTATATTAAAATCTCATGTGTACGTCGCTTTGGATAAAAGCGTCTGCCAAATGGGAAATTGAAATTGTAAAATTGTAGCTGCACACTCTAAAATAATTTCATCATCCTGGATTTCAATGGAGTTTTAGTGTCCCATGATGGTCTAAATGCTGTTTCAGAGGCTTTTCCATCCTGACAAGAATACAATTCTGGGGAAATACTGAATCCCTGTATTTATTTATTTTTGCGTGAAAATAGTCAAATTTAAACATGTTGAATATTGGCACAAAATATCAGCTATCGGCAGCTTCACTCCAAAAATACTGGTATTAGTATCAGCCTTCAAAAACCCATATCAGTCAAACCCTATTGACAGCATCAGTTCTAGTACATACTGTAATTTCCACTTGTTACTATGACAGTCACTATCACTGTGTTTGTGTTTTAACAAAGGATCAGAGATGCTGTGACTATCAGTATGTCTGTGTGTACAGAGTGTTTCCTCACAAAGACAAAAAAAAAAAAAGAACAAGTCAAGCAGAAACTCTCAGATAATGACTCCCAGAAAATGAATGATCAGTGCAGGCTGGACATAGAAAGGACAAATCAGATGTAATTGAAGATGTAATTGCTTCGATCAATTCAAATTCTCTCTGTCTCTCTCTTTCTCTGCCTATCGCACACACTCAGCTGCATTTACACATGCTCATACACACTCTGACACTCCCCCCCCCCCCCCCCCTCCTCATAGCGGAGGGTCGGTGGATGTCTGCGACTGTGCAGATCAGTCTTTCCAGATGTTAAGTGCCCACATGTGGATGCAGCGCCTTTTGGTCCGGTACAGTATGTTCCCTCTGCTGTTCTGGCCCCAAAAACTCACTCATTCTCTACTGCTCTGCAACTCACCTGTATGTTTTTCTGGTTTATTACCCCTGCTGGCTTTGATTTCCATATTGCACGTCAGCAGGTTGGATCATATAGTCTTGAGTTTAAAGTATATTCTGATGCAACAGTAGTGGAGAAAAAGGCAGTTTTGTAGCAGATTTCAAATGCAGTCAACAACGCCTTATGGTTTAGAACCCATACATAAAAATATAAATACAGTATGTCGCCATATAAGACCCTATACACCAGTCTGACATACATGTGAAAATGTAAGATACATTCAAAAATTGTCAAATGTATTATACCATGTATGTAAATGCATGTAGAACATATGTAAAAGTGGACATTTTTGTAATATTGACATACATTTCCTCCATGTAGGTTAAAAGATACAAGGTTTTTATATATCAGTGAAAACCTTGTATCTCCAAAATGTCAACTTTTCAGGAACTACGAAAGCCAACCTTGTTTTCAGCTTGACCACCATGGGTTTTGAAAGGGTTTCATAAGCACACGAGTAAACCTCTCTCAACCTATAGAGGAGCATGAAATCCTTCAGTTGAAGTGAAATCATCAAAGTCATTAAAGAGTTACAAACTTTTCACTCGACAGCGACAATATGTGTTTTCCATATGACGCCCCGTGAGATCGGTTTCACTGTGATGACTCAGGTTTGTAATGTGAAGCTTTAGGTGCCTCCTGTCTCATATACAGCGCACTCTTTTCCTCCTGGACTTTGTTCTCATAACAGCGTGTTACGGTGATCCTGTGCGGTGGCAGTGCCGGCGGCTCTTCCCTCCACTCGTTAGTCCTTCAGCAGGGGTTGGATGACTGGAGAAGTCACTACATCCAATGCTTAGTCACCTCTCCCTTTGTCCCGCGTTGGCAAGTCTTCACCCAAACAAATTCCTGCTGATCTAACCAACCCTTCCTGCGAATCCAGCCCTTACTGGCATTCATCTCTGAAGTGGACTTCTTAAATCTTAGACCAATATGCTTATTCAAACAATGTAGGACATCAGAAGTTGCTGGCATGAATTTTATTATAACTAAGGCCAAGCTATTGGACCAACCCTAGTTCTAGTTTAGACTAAAATGTTCCTTTCCTTTTCTAAAGAGATCTTCTTGGGCAAGTTAGCTTGATGACTGTGTGTGTAAAATGTGTGTGTGTCCATAAGTATATATCTATATGATCTACTAAAATAAGGTTTTATGAGTGACAGTGGGCCTTGTGTAAATCATGTATATACAGCTACTCGTAAAAAGCAGAGCCATCTGGATGGTAGAAGATGGGAAGAACAATGTCGACTAAGGTGGAGGTTATAAAGATAAAGCTGATTTATGCTGAGTTTGTGACAGATAGGTTAGACAGGATGCTGCAGGTTTATAATGATAATAAGCCGACTTCTGAAACCTTGACTTCTGAAACCTGTTAATATTTTTTGGATTTTTTAGGATTAACGTGCTATACTTGCGCTTAATAGTTCTCAAAGTGAGGTCTGGGGACTCCCAAGGGTCTTTGAGGGAGGTCCAGGGGTCCCCAGCAATGTGAGGAATAATAGTTAATTTCACTATAGCCTAATTCAGTAGCACTCATCCCAATTACACAATGTATCAGAATGACTATCATAGGTTTCACTCTTATCACGATTATCTCCCCACGTACAGTGTAGACAGTTCAGCAATTAAATACTAAATCAACAACAGTGGATGCATATGGATTGCTGGGGCAAAATGTGATGAAATGGGGGGCGGTGGCCTAATGTGTGTCTATTTGGGGGTCCCTGACATCAAAACATTTGAGAACCTCTGTACTACCTACTGCATGGTATACTGTTCACCACCTGTGATACAAACTATAAGAGGCGCTCTCCAGTGATTTGCCTTGCCTTAGACTGCAGGAACATCGCAAGAACACACATGTTGTCCATTACCTATTTAACCCCCCCCCCCCCCTCTCTCTCTCTCTCTCTCTCTGTCTCTCTCTCTCTCTCAGCCTCTGTGACTCACAGCTCCAGAGAGAGAGAAAGAGAGATCCACACCCAGCGACCTGACCGAGACCGACGGCGACTCCGACCCAGCATGAGTCCTCGCTGCAAGCTGAGCGTCTCCACCATGACCCTCCTGGTGATCCTGCAGGGGGCGGCGGTGGTGCTGCTCTGCGCCTGGTACGTCCAGCTGGGCCCGTGCGGCCACGCCCCCTCCGAGGGCAAGGTGCACGTGCTGCTGCTGTCCTCGTGGCGCTCGGGCTCGTCCTTCCTGGGCCAGGTGTTCAGCCAGCACCCGTCCGTCTTCTACCTGATGGAGCCCGGCTGGCACGTGTGGACCGCGCTGCCCAAGTCCGGCGCCCGGGTGCTCCGGATGGCGGTGCGGGACCTGTTCCGGAGCGTGTTTAAGTGCGACTTGTCGGTGATGGAGGCCTACCTGCCCGAGCGGCACAACCTGTCGTCCTTGTTCATGTGGAGCGACAGTCGCGCCCTGTGCTCCCCGCCGGCCTGCCCCCTCACGCCGCGCGGCCACTTCAGCAACAGCAGCGAGTGCCACCGGCAGTGCGACAGCAGGAGCCTGCGCGGCGCCGACGAGGCCTGCCGCTCTTACAGCCACGTGGTGCTGAAAGCGGTGCGCTTCTTCGAGCTGGAGTCCCTCTACCCGCTCCTGCAGGACCCCGGCCTGGACCTCCGCGTCATCCACCTGGTGCGAGACCCGCGGGCCGTGGTGCGGTCCCGGGAGCGGTCGGCCAAAGCGTTCATGTTCGACAACGCCGTCGTCCTGGAGCAGAAGGCGACGGCGGCGGCCGACGTGCAGTACAGCGTCATGCAGGAGATCTGCCGCAGCCACGTGCGCATCCACGAGAGGGCCGTGCTGAAGCCCCCGGACTTCCTGAAGGGCCGCTACAAGATGGTGCGCTACGAGGACATGGTGCGGAACCCGCTGCTCGCGATAAACGGCCTGTACGAGTTCGCCGGCCTGGAGATGACGGCGCCGCTGCAGGAGTGGATCTACAAGGTGACCCACGGGAAGGGCAAAGGCACCAAGAAAGAGGCCTTCGAGATCACCTCGCGAAACGCCGCCGACGTGTCGCAGGCGTGGCGCACCACGCTGGCCCACGACAAGGTCAAGCGTATCCAGGAGGTGTGTAAGGGCGCCATGTCGTTGCTGGGTTACAGGACGGTTAACAGCGACAAAGAGCAGAAGAGACTTGGCTTGGACCTCCTGGCGCCGAGGGAACGGTATTACTTCAGCTGGCTCCCGCCCAAAACAGAGCATCCCAATAATGTTTAAAACATAACTGACTGATGACAGAGACATTATTACTAAAAGAGTATATTAGAATCAATTCTGTATTCAATATAAGCAGTACTGACTATATTAGTATTAAATGATATAGTACTATTATAGACAGGTGTTGCTCAACTGAGGGAAAAACTGGCATGATGTCCTGAGCTGCTACCATCAGGCAACGTGTAACAGAAAAACGAATGTGAATCCGGTCCATTGGTATCCACATTATATTAACCTGGACATCATGCCAGTGTCCCACATGGCTCTGGTCCCACAGAGGAGGAGAGGGGAACCCGAGGCCAGTATTGTCTGGGATCGAGACAGGATGCTCGCTAATGTCACGGATTTACATCGGGGGGGGGGGGGGAGGTTAGGAAGCACGATTACACAGTTAGCCAGGAAGCTGTGTAGAAGGTTTGCCTATAGCTCCATGTATTGGATTTGAATCAGTAAAACTACAGCTGAATATTAAATTGAATATTAGATTTTTTATGTAAACATCCAGCGGTATTTTCAGCCTAAATCACAAAACAATTCAAACGATTTATCTCTCGCTGCCACTTGGGGCCGCCAAAGTGTGACGTTGCCTAGTGCAGCTTTAAGTTATGAAAATAGTCATACATACAGTACATATTGAAATCTAATATGTAACATGCTAATCATCTTCAACAGTTCAGGAGTTGTCTCGTGGTATTTATTTGAACTGGTTAAGTTTGCGTAATCCTGCTTCCTGGAATACTGCCTTACTCTTTATTTATGTGTTTACAGGGGTTGCTTGCTTGATTGATTAATAATTAGGATTTGTTTTATTTTCCATACACTAAATCTCTAGTGTTTGAGTAGAGAGTCGAGTACGTTTCAAATCACGTTGATTTACACCATCCACAGCCAGATTAAAGAGACAGGTTAACTACTCTTAATAGTTGGATTTAGTTTCTCTGAACCCCTTCCTTTATATTAAGATATTGATCAACCATATGTAGTTTCTATAGAGGAAATTGTCAGTATCAAGGCGTACATTCTGGAAAAAACTGGCTTCAGCTTTATAACACATAGCCTGTTGTGGGTGTCCCTAGACCAGAATGCAATGCACCCACTAGACACTAGACTGAGTGAATGTGTCTGCACCAAAAAAAAAACCCACTTCATCACAAAACGACACCTGGAATGCGTCGAACATCACATTGATGAGATGTAAAAGTGTAAGAGTAACATTTCACAGTGCCATTTGACATTTTGAATGCTGGCCTGCTGTTTTTTCTTCCGCAGACACTTGTCACATTGTTGTGAAAGCATTCTGCACCAGCACTTTTCAGCTAACTGGGAAAAAAACAAAAAAAAAACAACCTCCCTCAGCAGAAATATTCCTTCACCGCTACAGGATGCGCTTGTGGCTGCTGCATTGTTTTGGTTAGTATTCCCCTTTGAAACCAATAGGTAGCGTATTAGTTTGCAGCTGCCGACACCCATTGTGTTCAATGAGAAACGCTAACTGTGAGCTGTTTTCAGATCAGCTGAAAGACAAATGCCTGGTGAAGTGAAATAATGGGCTGAAATTCAACATGTCAAAAGTAGGCCTAGTGCTTTAAGAGGGCGACTGTTCATATCATTAAAGATGAGAAACTGTTAGGCTGGTGTGTGCTGTGTGTCAGCCTGAGTCAGAGCAATATGCAGCGCATGGAACAGAGTGTATGCCGAGTACATCGTGTTCTGTGTGTGTGAGAAAGACAGAGGGTGGGGGGAGAGGGAGGGTGAATGCAGAGTGTATGCAATTTTTTTTGTATTGGATTTTCCAGTTTTATATCGCACTAGCCAGCTAGTCAGGTACTCCGCTTTTGCATTAGTCGTTATCTATTCATCTGCTCGATGTGTTCAAGAGACAGAAGGCAGAAGTGAGCTGAGCGCTGCATTGTTAAATCAGTGTTTAATAGCAGTGTTAAATCAAGGTGATGTAATGTCTTGTTTAAAGCTAAAAAAAAAACAGCCATGATGCATGGGAAATACTCTGTTCCTTAGCTCTCTATTATCCATGTTGATTTCCCTGTCCCTATTTGCCAATCCATATCCAAGCTTAAAGCAATATTTGCCCATGTCCACTGCCCAAGTGTTTTAAATAACATGCACTCAACACCCATGGTGACTCTTAATACCCGTAGTGCTGTACTGCTGAATGATGAACTGAAAAAACACAGGTTTGGAAGCGTCAAAGTGCCGTTATTTGGCTTGAAAAATGGATCCCTGTTGTCTGATTGTGTGGAAATGGATGGGAGATGATCTCACCGCTGAGACGCATTTGCAAAAACAGCGAAGACAGATGTTGCTCAGCATCTCCTCTTATAATTGTCCACTGTTTCAGAGGGAAATAGAGGGAATTTCTTTTCCTCTCTGTGCTGGGTTGAATTTGTCACGGATTGAACAACAATTGAATTTCCCCGCAGTCCAAAGTCGAATGTGTAGATTTCAGTGAATGACGCATTTCAGGTTGAGCCTGTCAGTCAGATGCTTAGAGAAAATCCACCACTGATCCCATAAAGTGCCTTAACAGCTAGCAACAGGTCTCCCTATACAATGTGAATAATATGAAGCATCCACTATGTGTGTGTGTGTGTGTGTGTGTCTTGCTGTTTGAGAGTTTCAAAAGCAATCACTTTGGTTACAGTGACTTCCTATGATACTGAACTACCATTTGTAACTACATGATTTGTGCCTTTCTCCTAGACTTGATCACATTGTAGTTTCTATGTGCTGTCAGTTGACAATGTCAGTGCCTCACAAGGGGATTAGCTGACAGACTAGCCAGTTTGTTCCTGTATTTATCTGAAGACAAAATGATTTATGAAGCAGAGGTTATATGGTACTCATGATTTTTAGACTAATGATTGCAATAAACATTTCCTTGTAATCTTTGTCTCTCGCATTACTGTTGCCCGTTTAGAAAAAGATGTGTGTAAGCTTTGTTGATTTGGCTTCATAGCAGTTCTAAAAAGATGACAGTGAGACATCAGTAGTAGTATAGTTTTTACAGTGGAGTGTTATTTACATAAGAGCGCCATCTGCTGGCTCAGTCTAGTAAATACTGGTGTCTGAGAGACCAGTGAACTGTGTTTTACATCTCTTCACCAGGGATGTAGTGGAGGGTAAACCCACATCAACTCCTTTTTATTATTATTATCAATTACCTATAGTGCAGGAACAAACCCTCAAAAAGGGCCTTAGTTTTTGTTCTACCCCTACCTTGTTTTTTCATAACTTTGACATGTCCCCTTCATGAAATGGATGGTCATAATTTTTCTTTTTACTGCAAAAGTCATTAAATTCATCAATGAAGTGATTCACCACATAGGCAAAAAAAAACACCTGCCCTGAAAGAGGGAGTACCAATTTAATCCCATGTCATTTTCTACCTACTGGTTGTATTTACATCATATTTGCACTGATGGTCTACAGGTAGTGTCCCTACACTCAAAAGCAACCAGAATGTCAAAATATGGTTCTATTGTGAATCAGCAGCCTTTTATATAAGGCCTTATTATAGGCGGAAATATCAAACAGTTAATTTGTCTGAGAAATACTCACTTCTAATCCTAATCCTAATCTAATAATGCTGTAATCAGTACCCAATTATGATAATAATTCATTTCAGGTAGTCCCTGACATTGTCTCATCAAAAACAAGAAGTAATAGTTTGTCACTGAGCACTATTATTGTGACTATCCAGTGAGTATAACCTAAAAAAGTACACAAAAATGCCTGCCTTGTAACAGGGAATACCAAGTTGATCCCATGTTTTTTACCCACTGGTTGTATTTACATACTTCATATTAGCACTGATGGTTCTCAGGTAGTATCTCTAGACCTCAAAGCAACCTTAAATTAACAACAATGTCCAAATCAAGGGCTTGGAGCCAAAGGGGCGATTTTGATCAAATATGAGTATTATATATCAATTGAAAGGACTCAGTGAGATCTTTTCAGTGCCAAAAGGACACAACTGAAATCATGACTCGTTTTAATTAAACAAAAACTGAAAGCCATAACAGTAAAAGTAGGGTTTTGTTTGCTGCCAAAAGGGCGTAACTGCACTTACGCCCTTTTGACACCAAGCAAAATCCCACTTTTGACACTGAACAAGCATTGTGGGTAGAGGATTCTAACAGCACTTAGGTCAACTCAAAATGCATGCTGACGTAAGTAATGCTAGCATGGCAGCATGATCACATCATTTTTAGTATACTATTCATATCCTAATTAATATTCTAGCTCAATATTAGATGAATGTAAATATATTAATAGGCCCATGAAATACTTAGGCCTATAGATTCAAAATGTTATTTTATAATGTTAGGAGTGTGAACTGGTCAAGATGAGCTCTGATAGTCAGACTGCTGGTAGCTGAAGTTCTCCCTCAGTGTTATGAGGAGTTTTACAGGTCTGTGAATGTGCCCCAGGACACATCAATAAGTGATGTGTCCTGGGGCACATACAAAGATGTATTATGCTAGCAAAAGAAAAAAAAGTAGTAGTTTAGAATCAAAAGTAGTTTCTTATGTCTATAGAGCTTTATTACAAAGGTTTATTAAAAGCTTTTAACAGAAAAAATGTATCAATCAATTTGATATGTTCCATGTAGCCTACAATTTTAAAGGCCTTGGTGAAAGTTGCTGAGCATTACTTCAAGATGAAGATATTCATTCTGATCTTGTTTTATATTTCAGTGTTGATTGAAGTGTAATTGCTAGATTTGTATTAAAATGAATGTGTTTTACAATTGTTTACTTACATACGCCCATATTCTGCATGGCTGTACCATGTATTTCACTCTTTTGCCATTTTTAAAAAAAAGTTAACAAATATAATTCAACTTAAATTGTAGCAGTAATGCTCAATCTGATAACACAAAAAGTTAAAATATTGTGCTTAGTATGTGGTAACGGCAGCTGATCAGTACAATTACCAGAAGAATTCCATAATTCAAAATAAACAGTGATAAGAAGAAAAATATGAGAGAAAGTAATAAAGATAAGGCAAAACATTTAAATAAAATAGGTTATAAGACAGCACAATGTAGGAAGGTATGGAGGTCCACATCAGAAATTAGGGGCAAAACCAGACCAGACAAAAATGAAAGTTATATATTCTCATATCCAGTCAAACATCCACACACCTGCCAGTGTCCTATACCTGACAGACTAGCCAGTATATCACACATTGTACTAGTTGATTTAATCCTTGATGAATTTCCCATATTGAACGCAAGTCTCGTCTAAAAGTGAGTGGAGGTGGGAGAAGACCCTTTCAAGTCTGAACTCAACTCTTTTATTGCAGTAGTTCATTTAATCTAATCTCAAAGGCCACCAGTCACTGGCCCTAATTAGGCCATCTGTTTTAATTATCTTTAGGTTGGGATCCCATGCAGGGTTCTGATATGAAAAAGGGTCCCTAGAAATACTAAATAAAACTAAAATAGCTGTAAAAAGAGAGGTGGAATATCTCCTGAGTCTTTAGGACAGAACACTATAAAAGCGATGCAGCCTGCCCATTATAACTGTCACTGTCCAGTTTGATTTCTGATCTCTCTCCTGCTGAGGAATGTCAAATGTATGTGAATACATGTGGAAGATGTATAAAAGTGGGCGTTTTATAATCATGATATATTGGTTTCTTCCATATATATATATGAACACATCAGAAAAATGTTGTAAAATATATGTATATATATATTTTGCTCTGAATGTGTTCAGTGTTAGTGTGCTGGATGATGCTCCTGCATGTGCAACACAGTGGTGGAGCTGCAGAGGCGAGAGGAAGCTGCGTCAAGCTCACACAAATAGCCAGAGTAAGACCGGAAATAGGCGGTGTTGCCTTCAAAATAAAAGCTTGCCTTGATAATCTGTCCAGGAGGGCTTTCATCCTCTGGCGGCCATATAGGAGGTCATCGGCTCTTGGCAATAATTGCTGTTAACAGCTGCTTTTATTTTCTAAACTTACAACTTTCTGCTGTTTTTGACTGGGAGCTGAACTTTATTACTAAGCTATCTGACAGATTCTTTGTTTAGATAATGCTAGCTAGCTAACTAAATCCTGAAACTAACGTGTGCTATGTGGAGATTTCCGTGAAACATAATGCTATAAACAAATAGCCACACACCGGAGCCATTAGCCTTTATGCACAGTTTGTCCTTAAGGGCTTCCGTCGCCCGGTAGCTTTGCTGTGTGTGTTTACAAAATGTGTAGCGGTTTCTGTCACCCTCTAGTGGTCAGAAAATCGCAAATTTGATCTTGTCGTTTTCTGAGAGCAATAATTTTACTTTGAAAGTTGTGAGCGGAAGTTTTATATAGTTGTATTCTGTTCAGTTTGACACTGGTGAGAGAAGCTGAGAGAGGGGAGGACAGGGGAAGGCTGAAATACCTGGAATTAAACCGTCACCTCCCACACTCGGCATTCCCTCTCGTTTACATCGACTCTCATCACCATAGTTAACAGTTATTCGTGTTGCAGTTGACCATTTTCAACAAGTTCCAGTCCTTCCCTCCCTCTGCTGGCTGCTGGCAGGTGGATGCGACACCGGGAGGGAAGGTTTCCTCCGCCCCGCCTCCCCCTTTCCTTCACCGGCCGTTGATTGGCATGTTCCCGCAGATCAGACATCGCTCTCATTTGCTGACATGGCAACAAGCGGCGTCAAGTCGGCCACAGTGAGCCAGGACAACACCGGAAATTAGGTGGATTTACTGTCAAAACAAAAGCGGAATTGTCTCGCGCTTGGAAAAAAGCGGGGTAAGGTGAGATGGGGGCTATTGCAGGAGCAAATAGTCATAGGATACTGTAAAGAAAAATAGAATATCAATAAGACAACTGGGGGCTATTTAAACATAATGCAACAATTTCAACACTAGAATGTGCTAAGTAGAAAGGTATGATTGAAAAGTAGAAAAAAAAATGAACTACACCATTGTGGTAAGAATGGTGTAACAGCAATAGAATATACTGACACACAGAAAAAACAAATGAAAAATGTCAGATATGAAAACACCAAAAATTATAAAATGTATAAATATCAAGATGTGATTTTTTTTTAACCTTTGTTTCTCGAGGAAAAGTCAACTGAGCTCCATGCTCTTTTCCAGCAACACCCTTATTCAAATTCCTACAATTACACATATTCAGACTGGGAGCAGTCACAGTCTTCTACAGGTGGAAAGAAGCAGTTGAGGGTTAGGTTTGCAACATGTTTGACAAAAAGGGTTTTATTTTGAAAATTCAGACCGGAAGTCCGGCTGTTTATTGTGGCTAACCTGACACTGGTTATGGTAACGAGGTGCATCTGCGGTAGTTGAGTCTAGGTAGACGTCTGCCGCCGTTAAAGATCGGACAGGAGCCTGGGCCGGACTCAGCGCATAGCCTCAATGGCCACGGTGCCTACCGCGTGAAGAATGGGCTCCACGGCATCACAGCCATGGCCAGATCGACGAACAGAAGCGCCGAGGACGGGGAGTCACGGGTGTCCGCTCCCACGGACCGCGGAGAGCAGCGGGACCTCGCCGACCCCCGGGAACTGTCTCTGGAGGAGGTGCTGAAGTCCTACGAGCAGCCCATCAACGAGGAGCAGGCATGGGCGGTGTGCTACCAGTGCTGCAGCGGGCTGAGGATGCCCCGCCCGCCGGCCGGTAGAGTTTACCGGGTGAAGGACCCGTCCTCCATCCTCCTCCACAGAGACGGAACCGTGTCGTTACAGCTGGAGTCCCGACACAACGGTAGGACAGCTGTCCGTTTGTGCTTCTCTAGTTGTTCATCCCCAACTTCCCTCTGCCCCGTCCCTCGTTTGGAGACTGTCACGCCAAACTCTTGTCAAAAATATTGCACTTTAGTGTGACCTTGCTTATCAACAAGGTACATACCCCTTGAAATATGACTCAAGATCATTTCTGATTCTTTAGGAGCCACTCGTCAATTCGGCATACATATAATCCACAAAGCAGCAGTTAATTTGAATAAAATGTCAACTTTTTCAACTGGTTCGACCGTTATTCCTACAGTCTTCCACCAAAACAGACCGCGGTGGGCGGTAGCGAGCAGTGCGAACCAATGCTAAACGTTAAAATTTTATTAAAATAAGTGCTGCTTGGCTGATTATGTAAGGGCAGAATTTAAGAGTGACTCCTAGTGTTTCGTCAAATATCTTGAGTCATATTTTATTAGGCATGAACCTTTGCCGAAAAGCAAGGCCACGTTAAATTACCCGATTATTGTTTGGAGTCTGGCTTCGAGTAACATTCTGCCTCTAGGAGAGAAAAGGGTATCGGGGCTACCCTGTCCCGTGCCAACCAATATGGTATTCATTAATAATCTATCATCAGCTACATAATTTGTTAATTTTATTCAGCCTATTTGAGCTTTGGGTTCCCTTCACACAAACGGCCACAGTGTTTTGATTGTGACTGTTGGTGTTTTGTCGCACTCCGTCTTGCCAACAGGGATGACTTGGATTATGCCGGTAAATGATTAATTATTCATAGAGCACAGCTTCACCCTCGTATCCTCTCTTGGAGAGTCTGTTTAGAAGACTTCAAAGGGGCGGGTGGAAGCCCATAGGATTCACGCAGTGTTTTGATTGTTTTCCTCCACTGGAAATACCTGCATAGTGTCCTGTGTGGAGCAGCCTATGCCCTCACTGCGGGCCGGGGCCCAAGGAACCAGTTTCAGGAGTCTGCACCTGCCTAGCCCCACAACACATGCTGTTCTCACTTGTTTGGAGAGATGTGACCACCAAACTTTATTCAAAATCTGTTTAATATTTGCTTGCTGTCGATAAAGACGGTTTACATACCTCGTAGAAAATAACCTGAGAGGTTATACGAATCATTAGGAACCACTCTACACTTCGGCATACATCCAATGCCCCAAGCAGCACTTATTTCCTTTTTTAATTTATTTGCCTCTTATTCGCCCAGTCTTCTTCCATCAAAATAGCTTACTCCGCGGTGGGAGGTAGCGAGCAGTGTGAACCAATTTCAAAAGTTGCTATTTCATTGAAGTAAAGTGCTGCTTGGTGGACTATATATATGCCCCACTTTCGACAAAACTCAACTATTCCCCCCCAAAAAACTCTCAAGTCATGTTCTACCAGGTATATACTTTTGCCTATAGGCAGGCAACATTAAACTGCCAGATTTTTGAACGGAGTTCGGTGTGATTTCCTCTGGGCTATTAACTGCCAAGAAGCTAGAGTTCCTGACGGCGGTTACAGGTCTACTTAAAAAGACAAAAGGTAAAAAAAAAAAATTAAAGGAGAGGAGGGGAAGAGTTTCAGACAGGGCAGGGTACCACTACTACAATAGGAAAAAATGTCGCAAGCAGAAAGAGATGTTATCAAATTTCAGCTAGAAAACGGATAGTCTCTGCAGAACAGCACACCTGCGTGCTAATGTGTCGCCAAGCAACAACCGTTAGCTGCTGTCAAGAAAACTATGCTATCTCCAATCAAAGTTCACGCGCATGGCTCTGACGCACCTGCCTTTTCCTTCACAATTAGATTCCTTGCCTTCTGTTCAAGAACTATGTTGCTTGGCGGAAGAACAAAATTTAACCATTATTCGTCTATTACTAAATTACTTAAACTAATTTAGTGGCATGTAGTGACCTGGGTCAAATGAAACTATTCCTCATTTTGCTGGGGACTCATAACTCTCACCAAGAGTGTTGTTTATCCTAGTAGTCTTTTGTTTGTTTACTCCCTACTGATCCATAAGCAAACAGAGAGACCATAACTAAATCCCTCCACCACCATGCTATATCATTCTCCTATTGTGACTCTACCTACATTATTAATGCAGCTAGTCAGCGAGAGGACCATTTGCTTAAATTTGCTGTGAAGTGTTAGCGACCAACAACCTCCCAAAACATTAAGCTAGTATTAGAGAAGTTGACTTACACTTTTTTTTTATTGGGCCATTATTCTAGAGTAAACACACAGCTGAGATGAACAGTAATCCTAGGTCATTTTAACTTTTTATAAGAGAGTTTAAAGCAGTTTAAGGGCATTGCAGCAGCTTTATTATTAACAGGGACTTTAATTTTTATTGTGTGTGTTTTTTAATGGGCATTTTTATTACCCCGTAATGCAAACCTGGGGTGAGTCAGTCACCTCAGCCAGTTCAGGAATGCCTTCCCCGGTAAGATAAACACACACTGTGGTATTCTTCACAGTAAAAGACATGAGTCAAACACTTGAAAGAGGATCACCCCGAGTGTTGCACTTGCTACTTAACACTTATGTGGTTTTGTCATGTCGGTGTCAGCAGATAACCAGCGTGTTCAAGTTTTGATTGCTTTAAAGCTGCTGTAGGCAACATTTTAATGTGGAAAATCCAGCTGTCTTATCAGTCTAAAATGACAAAGTGAAGCCTCCCATCCCCTCTAATCTAAACTGTATTCTGCAAATAAAACTGGGTATACCACTACATCCCCTGATTCAAATTCAAATACATCAGCACTGTAACATGTCTATTTGCAGTAGGAAGCCCGTGCATGCCTCGAATCACTTTCTCCTCCCTGGACACCTAAACCACATCAGGTTGTTCAACAATCCACACAGGGGCGGGAAAGTTAATGTGAACCGAAACATGAGCCGGAGTTAAAGCTGCACTAGGCAAGATTTTGATGTAAATGCTTTAGTGCGGTTTTAAACAGACCGGCAACTGTCGTGCGTCATCGTTTTGGTTTTTTTTGTATTCAGATTCCTGTCTAAGAATGAGAACAAGATACCGATAACATGTTTGATTTTCTGTGCTGGTATCTCTGATAATTGAAATTTAACGACCCTTTTTTTTTTAAAGTGCAAATGCAGCGCTGTCTGGGTGAGGATCACTTTAACGGCACGAGAACCCCCCCCCCCCTCATTAATAGATGCATGACTAAGGAGGCCTAATGGACATCGCATTGTCCCTTGTAAAAAAAAATGACTGTGCTCACTGCAGCTGCAAAAGTCCCACATTAAAAGAAATGCACTCGCTCCTGGTGATTTCTGAAAGCTCCAGCTGGAGTGAGGGATAAGATTTAGGAACAACTTATAGTGTGTATAGATTCTGTTTTACAGGCTATGGAAAGGCATTGCAGGGTAAAGGTAAGAGGATGAGGTCATGGTTATTCACTGGGTACAGTTGAGGCCAATAGGAAGTCCAGCTACTATCATATTGGGTGAAAACCTCACATCTCCAAAAAAAAAAAAAAAAAGAGTTTATTCAATGAGGTTTTGAAAGGGTTTCATCAGGGGTTTGGAGGTTTTCCCTCAACCCATAGAGAAGCATGGAAACCTTCAGTGGATGATAAAACATGAATATCATCCCTGTGAGTTTATGCCAAAAAGTCCAACTACACACAGATGGATCTTTGAAACCTCAGCTATGTCAAATGTCCCCGCTTCTAACATCATTTACCAACCACAAAATTCCAGACCCACTTATATAAATAGGCTTAACTTGTGGGGACAAAGTGGAGCAGATATTTGGCCCATGTGATAAATTTATTAGACTAGGCTTAAAGGGAGCATAATTGGTCCCGAATGCTCTCTCATGTGAATTTTCATTTTTATTTTTCCCGATTCGGCTTCCAAATAGATCTCCAGTGATTCCTGTTTGATCTTTGCTCTCCATTTTATAAAGATAAAAAAAAAAAACGACAAGCTCCAAATTTTTGGACTCGCCCAGGCTGAGGTGTGGCGAGCCCAACCCGCTCACGCTCGGATGAAGCGGTAGTTTGAGGTGACGGCTGTATTCGTAAAATGTCGACGTTCCTGTTTCTTCTTCTTCTAATTCTTTAGTTGTTCTTTTTCTTTAATTCCATCCTCCTCCTCCCTCTCTCCCTCCATTCAGTCGCAGCCGTCGCCTCCGTTCCTCCCAGCCCCAGTTTTTTTTTTTTTTGCTCTCTGTCACTTTGTAGTTTCTTTCAATTTCATCTCCTAAGACCTTATTACCATGGCAACAGATGGCGAAGTCCATCTTTGGAGAGTGTGTGTGTGTGTGTGTGTGTGTGTGTGTGAGTGAGTGAATCAGGGTTATGAGGACAAAATCTTCTCCGTCATTAGCCTGATGAAACTGTGTGTGACTTGAAGCTAATGAGAGCCAGCTAACACCGGGGTGGGGGGGGGTGGGGGGGTTATTTCAAGGAGCAGCGTTACTCAGCCAGATCACTCTAAAAATATAATACAATAACTTCCCCTACTGTTGTTCATAATGAGAGAACATTGGTTGGTATAAGACATCCATAAGCACAAAGATTCAAGTTTAGTCTGACAGATTCATTTTGAATTTGCTATTGTTCTAGGTTCTAACTCAAGTTAACGAGCACCATTTAATACCTATGGGGCAGAGGAGGGGGCTGGAGTCACATGACTAGGACTCGAGTCAGACTTGAGACTTGACTTGACTTGGGTTCTGGTGACTTGGGACTCGACTCTGACTTGTACTCTGATGACTTGAAAAGGTTTCTAAAGTCTTGACTTGAGATCTTGTGTTTGTGTAAATGACTCAGATTGAAAAGTGATGAGATTTGTTCCAGCAGACGACTGAATTGAAATTCTGTTTTCTGAATTTGTATGGAATGATTGAATTTATTGAAGTTGAAACTTGATTCTAGAAATCAAACTCATGATGCTCTTACCAAGTTCTTATCCTATTAAAACCATATTGCATTGAAAAGTCCTAGATATTTAGTTTTCTTTAAGATATTAAATTGATTCTGGACTCTTGATTTGTTCTGACTTGACTTGCTGTTCTACATTTAGACTTGGGAGTTGACATTAATGACATGGACTTGACTTGGAGTTCTACATTTAGGCTTGAGACTTGACTTGGGACTCGAGCAAAGTTGACTTGCTCCCACCTCTGCTATGGGGGTGTTTCAATAAGCAGGATTACTCCGCCAAATAGCTCAAAATGATCATAAAATAAATTTTATCAATGAAATTTCCAATACCCACATTGAATGGCTATTGGTTCCTTTTCACAGTCATGCGGCCAATAGGGAAATCTTGTGCCCTGGACGTGTCGTCGATGCGGATTCCTCCTCTCCCCCTCTTTTGTGCTGACCGGCCCGGGCAACTGTGGGAAAACCGCGGTCGGTTACGCGACCCGACCCAGTATCTGTCCCATTATCCGAACCTGTCGGACAGGTTCGCAAGGGGGCTCGCGTTATCGTCCCCCCCCCCACCCCCCACCCCCAGAGAGTCTCTCCGCTCTCCTCCGGTGTCGGCCGCTGTCTTTGTTGCGCGTCTCTCTATTCAGACAGAGGGAACAGTGTGACGCTCTGTGTCCGTCTGCTCTCGCGTTCGAAAGCCCTCGCTCTCATCGCTTTGTTATCCACAGGAAAAGATGCTGTGACAGGCTGACCCCCCCCCCTCCAACCACCCACACACACACACACACCACCACCATGCCCAGGCCTCTTCTCTCTGTGTCTTTCACTCTCTCCACATCTCTCTCTCTCTCGCTCTGCTGTAACTTTCTGCTGATCTCTCCGCCTCGCTTTCTCTCGCTCCGTTCCTCTCTCTCTCTCTCTCTCTCTTTCTATCTCTCCGTCTTTGTCTCCGTCACTCTTTCTCTCTCTCTCTCTCTCTGTCTGTCCGTTCTCCCGGTTTCTCTGCAGTGAGAGCTGCTGAACGAGGAGTTTCAGGCCTCTCGGGTGTCGTTACTGACATCTGAGCCGGGGAGAGAAAGAGCTTTTTCACACACACACACACACACACATGCACAGGGCTGCGGCACATTAATGCATGGCCCGAGTTGTGACTGGGGGACACACGGAGTACAATATGTGATTTAATGACTCCGAGATTGAAATCGGGCCCCTCTCTCGCTCCTCTTATCGCGGCGATAACGTTAGCAGCACGGTAAGCCGAGGGTGGGAACGTGAGGTTTTTTTTGACAGTGAATCATATCCAGTCACATGCTGTACGAGTCTCAAGTACTGACCTGCTGCGTGTCTCTCTCTCTCTTGTCTCTAGCAGATGACACCGACGGGCCTCCCCTCGCACCCGTCGCAGAGCATCAGGTGAGCATCCGGGCCCTCGGAACACTCAGAAGAGGCATCACTGTCAAAACGGTGGCCGGTCGTAAAAAAAATACACACCGTTACGGGCTTTATGGAAGCTACGAGCTGACTTAAAGCCTTTCTTTGCAAAGTCATGCGTTTCGGGAAGAAGTCATCGGTGTTTTATGGCAATATTGAGTCATGAATTTTTACCTTGCACTTGTTTTCCAAAACGGAACAGGGTCTAACACCGCCATCCCCCCTCTTGGCATACTGCAGACTTAACGTTAAAGCTCATCGAACAGCTTTTCTTATTCATTCCTTTCTCTCATTTCATCCATCTTTATTCGACGTAAGGGCAGCAGGTGATTGGTTGAGCAGAGAGGAAGCCTAGTAGGTGATGGATTGCTGGTTCTATCCCCAGTTCTGATGGTGCCAAAAACACTGCTGAGGGGAACCTAAATACAGTATATAATGTGTATCAACCTGCATTGGACTGCCATTGAAAAGTGGCTCACATTAGTTAAAAGGCTTTGATACAATCTCACATGCACAGTCAATGTTGGATCAAATAAATCAAGCAATTTATCCAATTGACTGGACAAATCAAACGCACTATAAAAGCTTGTTATATCAAACTTATAAATGTTTTATGTCTTTGTCAACCATGATGAATAAGTCAGTCTCCAGCCATTTGTTTGTTTGTTTATTCATTCATTCATCTGTTCATCACATGTGATATCTCAGATGCCTCTGATTGGATTTGAACAAAACTTGGCGGAATGATGCATCTCACCACTGTGTTCTGGTGCTTTTCACATTACACTGATTAGCCCAAGGGGGATGCTACATGTTTGTTTATTTGTTCGCTCATTCGTATGTTTATCTCACATGATATCTTATTCATCACTGTTTGGATTTTGACAAAACTTGGGGAAATGATGCATCTCACCACTTTGTTCTGGGATTTTTTTTTTACTTATACTCATTAGACCAACAGGGGTGTGAAATCATTTCTTTGTTCATTCATTTGTCTGTGCAACACATATGATATCTGATTGGATTTTGACAAAATTTGGGGAAATGATGCATCTCACCACTGTGTTCCAGCACTTTCAAAATGACACTGATTGGCCCAAAGACGGCGCTACAATTACAGGTCAAAAGAAAGTGACATATTTTTAACTTATTGGCTCAGAGGGGGACTGCCATCTGTGGCGGAGGACATGCTTACTGTTTCTTTTCTGCTTCATCTGTCCGACCCAGCTGGTCCAGTCGCTGGGCGTGGCCATCTACCGGGCGCTGGACTGGGGGCTGGACGAGAGCGAGGAGCGCGAGCTGAGCCCGCGACTGGAGCGCCTCATCGAGCGCATGGCCGCGGGGGACCAGGGCCCCGAGGGAGACAGGACGGCCGGGAACGGCACGACGGACGAGGGCTACAGCGGACAGGAGGAGGAGGAGGAGGTGGAGGAAGAGGAGGAGGAGGGGGGAGCGACGAGGCCGGTGTGCACGTTCCTCCAGGTGATGGCGCTGTGCGCGTCTCGCCTGGCCAACCCGGGCCTGGCCCCGGAGCACTACCAGGCCGTCTGCAGGGCCCTGTTTGTGGAGACCCTGGAGCTGCAGACCTTCCTCATCAAGATCAGAGATGCTAAGGAGGTGCGTTTGGTTGGATTGTTAATCGATCATTCATCATCACTGGTTTCCATAATAATACATTCCGTTTTGGAGTAGACATGGATAAATGATCTATGATGATTAATTTCCAAATGTTTCGTGTTGAAATTTAATTGTAAAAACTGAATTTGAAAGGGCATTGAGGGTTCGAATTTTTACCTCAAACTAGTTTGAAATAAAAGCTGCAATAATGACCAAATTCAAACTATTACAGTCACTTTCAAATTTGTATTCAATTCAAATTTCAATTTAAGCATAAAAAATTCAAATAAATGCTATTCCAATTCAGTTTCTGCTGGCACTAATTTCTGCCCATACTTTCATCTGCCTCTGCCTCTTTCATTCTGTTTTGTATCCTTTGGTACAAAAGCAATCACAGTTTCAACTCTCACTGAAAACAATAGGTACTGCTAGCAACAAGCCAAAGGATAAGTTAAAGGACGAATGCAGAAGCTTTTTTTCTCATAATGTGACAAGTGTTTGGAAGAAAAATGAGACTAAATTCAAAATGTCATGGTATTCCTTTAAATGAGAACAGTAGTTTGCAGTGTTTGTTTTTTTCACATGGTAATCAAACTGTGTTTCAGTCTAGTTCTGACACATCTGTTACCACCAGAGTAATGTGTTCAGATCACAGGTGGAATCCAGTATCTAGCACAAATGCTTTTGATGTAAAATGCAGTGATAGAACTTACTGTATCTCCTGCACAAATCTCTGGGGAAACTCCAAAGGGTGAGGCCCGGGAAATGAGTTTTGAAAGCCATAAATCTCAGAACCTGAGTCATTGGTCGTGATCAGCAACCCTGTTATGGTCACTATGGGCTCTGAAGCAGTACAAATCTTACTTATTGCCCCTTTAAGACCATTGCTGCAGCTCATACTTCTGTTATGTTACTGTTATCACTGTTGGACAGGTGCAGCATTGTAAAAAAAAAAGTTTGTTTTCAGATGCTGAAGAAGATCAGAACCGAAGAAACTCAGGAAGACAGATCCACGGCCGAGCTCGACGCGTTGAAGCACACGGACTGGGTGAGATGAGGGGACAATATGACAGTATGTCTCATTGGAGAAGGCAGGGTTGTGTAACGTGTGTGTGTGTGTGTGTGTGTGTGTTATCCGTCCCGTCCCAGGCACGTCTGTGGGTGCAGCTGATGAAGGAGCTGAGGCAGGGGGTGAAGCTGAAGAAGGTGCAGGAGCAGCCTTTCAACCCGCTGCCCACCGAGTTCAGCCTCACGCCGTTCGAGATGCTGATGCAGGACATCCGGGCGCGCAAGTTCCAGCTACGCAAAGTCATGGTGAGAGGGAGAAAAACCTGACTTTTTAATATATATATTTTATATTTACAGTTTGTTTTTGAAGGAACACAAAGGCTTTTAAACCTGCAATAAGCAATATCAGACCTTATAACCAATCCTGAAGCTAATGTGTGCTATGTGGAGATTTCATTGAGACATAATGATATAAACCAATATCCACACAGCAGCCAGCTGTGTTGCTGTTTTCACCTCTTTTCTAAAGCTTGTTGTCATATTCGGTTCCTGAACGAAGCTCCTCTCGGACCATTTAGAAGCTTTTCATGTTTTTTAAAACTAGCTTGTCTCCTCCCATTCCTGGAAAAAAATTCTGGTAATGGCGGATTCAATGAAGCGAGCGAGTGAACTTGTTAAACTAGTAAACTTGTTACCTGCCTCTTCACTTGTCACTGTGGGACATGTAACCTTCAGCAGGAGAAAGATCTGGCAAAGTGAGACTGGTTAACCCATGACACTTTATGCACGGTGCTTTGCGATGTTTGTCCTTGGTAGGCCTCCGTAGTGCAGCGGCTTTGCTGTGTGTTATTTACAAATGTGTTGCTGTCTCCGATGCCTTGCAGTGGTCGGAAAAATGTGGTTATCGCAGCTTTAATTTGCAAAAATGATCCATTAAGTAAAGCGCAGTTCTAGTTAAAGGGGCATTAATGAATCTATGACAGTTATCGACCTCTATGGACGACCAGTAGGAACAACAACACTGATAGAACTTGTCTCCTCTTCCACAACAATCTGGCACAGACCGACATAATGACACAGTAAGAGACAAGACCTGGTTAGTATAGTTGCAGTTGCAGTGCTAAATGCTAAAAATTCTGTATAAATAATAAAGTCATGAACTCTTTCCTTCCTTTTCTGCAATCCTCACCCTCCTGAAAATGTATTTGCACCATCATAGAGTGTGGTGAGATGGCCCTCTGGAAATGGGGCATACGGACTCAGAGGGCAGACAGGAGCGAGACTGTTGTGACTCCCGGAGTTTGTCATTGAAAGACCTTGCTGTGCTCGCCTTCCCCTTTTTCATGCACTGCACTGTGCCATATATATACTAGGCTTTGTTACAGGTAATAAATATGCCGCGTATCATCATATATGTGACAGAGTGTCACCTTGAGGCCAGTCAGACACAGAATTCAGCCAGGAGACAAATGTTAAGAAAGGGTTTTTATGAGTGTCTAAGCACTAATGAATGTATATCACTATTACTATGCAGTAACATTATAATTACTTCGCTTTAAAAATCTTTCAAGTGCCAAGACTTATTGCATCTTACTGTGTTATTACAGATGGTACTTATTCATGATGTTCCTCTCTTGTCTTTCCCAGGTGGACGGTGACATTCCTACCAGAGTGAAGAGAAACGCCCATGAACTGATACTGGACTTTATCAGATCAAGACCTCCACTCAAACCGGTGAGTGGCCTTGACTGGTAGTAAGTTACACCAGCAATGTAGTAATGGAGGGTATATTCAATTAAATGGGAGTATAGTCATCCGTTTTTTCTGGGTATCTCCACTGATATCCGCTGAGGTCCAGTAGAGATTATTCTCCTGGGTTTCAGTGTCCCATGGTGGTCTAAATGCCGTTTCAGAGGCTTTTCCACCCTGACAAGAATACAATTCTGGAGGAAACACTGAATAATTTTTCGGATGGTTTTTTTTCCCATGAAAAGACATTTGAATATTGCCACAAAGCCACAGCCCTGAAAACCCATAACGGTTGAATCCTGCTTTTTTTTATCCTAGTCACCTCTCCCCAGATTTGTCAGGAGTGTGAAAGTCCTCTCCTCGTGTTTTCTCTCGCCAGGTGTCAGAGCGCAGCCTCCCTCCTCCCCCTCAGGAGCAGCAGTCCCTCCACGAGCAAGTCCTGGCTGAGATCAAGCAGGAGAGAAAGCTGAGGCCCGTGGTCCCGCCCAGCCCCAGACGTAAGGAACAAAGTATTCACCGTGGCCTGCTTTCCACTGCAAATATAGACACAGCTTGACACATAAACCTTCATCCTGATAGGGATGAAAGGGATTTTTTTCCCTATTCACCTGTGGTGCCTCACCTTAGTCAAAGTCTTGTGTTGAGAGACACAATGGACAGTTTTGAAGTGGCCACCGAGAGGCAGTGTTGAATATTCTACTAACTGTGTGCATTTGTCAACATAGAAAACCAGTTGGATGACAACTGGGAAACTATTAAGCTATTGTGTCCTTTGTTGTTATAGTAGCACAGTGCTGACATTAAGTGAAAGTTAATGATAGGGTTCATTGGGCTGCTCTTGATGGGTGTGTGTGTGTGTGTGTGTGGGGGGGGGGGGGGGGGTGTAAATTGCCTATATGCAGTCACTGCATGACTTTCAGTTGGACCCATGTTATGCTTTCACTGTGCTTTTCAGATAACAAATGATATAGTGAAGGTGAGCCGACCACCCACTCTGCTAAATACTGACATCAGGGCTCACACTGTAGACTGCACACCCTGTACTGCAGCCTGTGAGGGTCGCACTACAGTCAAGTACTGCAGACTAGTTTGTAGGAACAAGGGAGTTTTTTTCCTTTTACAGCTAAAGTACATGTGGAGGTGGTATTGTATTTCATATATATATTGATTAGCTATTTACAGATCAAGGTCAGGGTAATGCAGTGTGTGGGCTGTGGATAAAGGTGGCTCATTTTGCCGAGAGGGTCAATACACACAGCACACAACCTAAACAAAACAAAGAAAACACTGATCAATGCCTTTACTGAAGAGGATAAACATGTTGGAAATGAGTTTTCCATCAGCCTCTCCTTCCACCATCTGCCATTACCAGAAAGCTTTAGCTCCGTTTGTGCTGGAAGAACAGCAGCCTGTCCTGTTTTGTGCTGTAAAGCAAGACAGCAGATTTCCCACCGAATCCGACCCAATGCTCCACAGTGTAAGATGTGTAGCATTGGGTCAGTGTAGAGGCTGCCAATCTTCTCAGCAGTGGTCTCATTTTGTTAATGGCAATTATACTAATGTCTTAAAATGAATGCGGTAAAGATTTAATGATGTTAAAGGAATAGTTCACCCAAGAATGAAAATTCTGTCATCATCTACTCACCCTCATGCCAAATGAAACACAGGTGGAATTTGTTAGTCCATATAACACACAGGGAGGTCGCCAGCACAACTTGGTAGCAGCCTTCTCCAAAACAACTGAAGTCAATGGGGACCTGTTCTTTAGAGTTCAATCAATCAGCTGTAGTTAAGATTTGATGGTGTAAATATACTGTAGGTCTTTTTGGAACTCTGAAGAACTGGTCCCCACTGACTTCAGTTGTTTTGGAGAAGGCTGCTATGGAGTTGTGCTGCAGCCTCCCTGTGTGTTATATGGACAAACTTCACCTGTGTTTCAACTGGCATGAGGGGGAGGAGATGATGACAGAATTTTCAGTTTTTGGGTGAACTATTCCTTTAAAATGCTACACATGGCACCTTTTTTCAGTCGAAATAAAGAAATAGAAAAAATAACCGAAAAATGAAATGCTCACATCCAGAACCACTCTGCATATTCTCAGTGTATCTGACGTACTTGTTCCCTTGTTGCCGTGTGGCTTTCTCTTCTCCCCAGCGTTCGGCTCTCTGCCCTGCCTCGCTCAGACGTGTCCCTGCAACGCCAAATCCACCTCGTGCATCGACCTGTCCGTCTCGGAGCCGGGGCCCCGGCCGACGTCCCGCCCCCGCGTCCTGCTCAAGGCCCCGACTCTCGCCGAGATGGAGGAGATGAACATCTTCGAGGTGAGGCTGCCGAGGAGAAAAGAAAAGGAGTCATTCTTGTCGTCTCCAAGGGCCGGCTTTGAGAATACAAAGCGTGCGCCGCCGCGGAAGAATGTCAATGTTCTAGTCAGTGTTTCAGATCTGAAGTGGGCTAAAGATGCGTCTGTGCAGCTGCAGAATGGCACAGTGGGTGGATAGTCGTGATTAGGGCTTAAGCGTTTCAAAAATAACATTCATTAGCCTAAGGGGAGCGCTACAGTTACAGGTCAAAACATTTGTTATTGATTGGATCATTCATGGGGGATGTCATGGTTTGTTTTGTTTTGGTTTTTGACATGGGGATAGTTCAAAACCATCCTTTCTTGGTAGCTTCCCCCCCCCCATCTTTCTACCTTTTCTTTACCTTGCATGCAAATATCTGTGAGTGAGGTTACAGAAAAGTCTTTCACAATAATGAAAGCCTCCCCTCTAGCCACTGGTAGGCACTTCACATCCGACGCTTGTCCTTGGCCTGTCGAGCGCTGTGCTCCCTCCGTCCAGCAGCACAGACGTTTAGTACAGTACTGTAAAATCACATTCACCACTTGAAAAGGAACCAATTTACAGCAGATTAGAGTTTTAGTCGTACAAACATTTCTCGGCGGCAGAGCTGCTCTGGAGGCAGAAATAATTATTGGTTGAGTTAAACCTCAGTGGGCGGAGCCAAAGAACCACAGTTTTTCCGGCTAAGTAACATTAGACTGAAGCCCAGTGAAAAAGACAAGAGGTAAGAGAGGAGGAAGCTAATATTATGAAGCCTAGCGCTCTGCTGCTAACTGAAAAATGCTATCTAGCCATACTAAGTTACCTAGGTTAGCTAGTTAGCCGCTTCAAACTAGCCATACTAGCCTATAGCTAGCTAGGAAAGCTAGTTAGCTAACCTGCTGACCTTCCAAAATCTTGAATGTCATTCATATTTTTATGTATATTTTGACCAGAGTTTTGTCCTCGCTATTTTTGCTAGTTAGCCAACTTCCGAACACTCTGAGAAACTGTGGTTCTTTGGCTCCGCCCACTGAGGTTTAACTCAACCAATCAGATTATTTCTGCCTCCGGAGCAGCTCTGCCTCTGAGAAGCTAAAACTCCCATATGCCAGTTTAAATGGAGGAGCATGTGTATTTCAGCTTAGTGAGTTGACACAGAGTCTAACATGTTACATAATGTACCTCTACTCTTCCTCCCACTTGTTCTATCTCTCCTGCCCTTCACCTCACCCCTTCATTTCCTTTCTTCCTCCTTCCTCCCTTTCCTGTCCCTCCCTCTACCCTCCGCCTCACCCCTTCTCCACCTCCAACCCCCACTATCTCCACTCCCTCACTTCTCCTCTTCCTCCTCCCTGCCCTACGCCCCCACACACTTCCCTTCCCCTCTTCCTCCTCCATCCTGCCCTCCGCTCCCTCCTCCTTCCTCCCATCCCCAGGAGGAGGAGTCCCCGGACGGCGGGGAGCTGCGGAGGACGGAGAGCTCCCCCACGCCTCTGAAAAGGGACCGCTCCTTCTCCGAGCACGACCTGGCCTTGCTCCGCGGGGAGATGCTCCCTTCGCTGTCCGCGTCGGGCCAGCTGGGCGGGGCGGTCCGGCTGAGGGGCGAGCGGCCCCGGGCCCAGACGCTGACAGGCGCCGGGCCGCCTCCCACGCACAGAGGTCAGTAGCGTAAATGTAGACCGCCCATCCCGGCAACGGCTCCTCGGTTATAAAGGGTTCTTTCTCTAAATAGAGCCGCAGTGACACAAAGTACCCTCTGATTTGTGGGATTCCTACAGGTAATGTCATTTCTGGAATATCATGGAATTTAAAGAGGTGCATTCCAGAATTTGTTCCAGAATGTATTTTCCAACTTGCTTCACGCATTCATCGCATTAGATGGTGGTTTTCTTGCTGTTTTTCTCCACAGCAAGCCCAGCTGTAGTGGAAACCAGACTGTTTACCACTTCAGAAAAACAACAGTAATAAACCAGGAATGAAGAACATTAGTTATACAAAGTTATGGAAAAGTCTTGGAATTCCATGGGCCACATCAGGGCCACAGGCGGCAATGGTCAGTCCGCACAAATAACCCAGTGCAGGTCTTAAAGTTTAATATTTCCCATTTGAGCATGTTGCTATAGAGAAAACCTTTATAAAAAAGGGTTCTTTATAGCATCCGGAAAGGATTCTGATGTGGTACAAGGCTAAAATACTGGGCAGTCGGGTGGCCTAGTGTCCTGTAGCTGACCCCGACCTCTGACCTTTGACCTCCCTGTACAAGGCAAGAGAAAAGAGAATTTTCCTATGAGGATCACTAACGTAAAGGATCATTTCCTGGTAATCTATCAAACCCTTTTTCTTAAGAATTGAGATCAGTAACTTGGTGTTTTAGGGCTGGATTACATCCCGGATAATAGGGATGTAATTTTTGTGTTTTTTGATAGATAACAACTCCTCCGTTTCACACCAATGGACTGTTTACATTGGCTGCAGTTTTACCTCTTTTCCTACAGAGGGAGACACACTGTCACACTGTACTACAACCACAGGCATGCCAGCCTACAGCTTGTGGTTTTCAAGGATCTGCACATTCACACTCTTTAAAGGATTTAATGAAACAGTGAACAAGATGTGCATGATTTCACATAAATCTGCCAATAAACTGATATCCAAGCTTATTCCCACAAAACCAAAGCAATGCAGTGGGTATCAAAAGTCTCCACACGCCCGCTCAAGTTTTCTAGTTTTTATTGCCTCGAGGCTGGAATGAAAACCCGTTCAATCAGCCTTCTTTTTTTTCCTCCGCTTTCATTTATACATCATAAGCAAAGTCAAGGCAAAAGCAAAAAGACTACAGTGTGTTAAATTAAAAAGCAAAACACCTTTGGTTGCAGAAGTGTGCTCCTTAATTATTGTGGCTTTTAATGAAGGTGAACAAAAAGTCTGATTTGGCTTTCATGTGTCGGGGGCCTCAAGGCAATAAAAAAAAAAATTTCAAAGGGGCGTGGAGGCTTCTGGCTCCGAGGTGAAGCTCCCCCGCCCCCCCCCCCCGAGAGCCGTTCATCAGGAGTAATGTGTGTCCAGCGCGGGGTAAACTGCTTACAGCGCTTCGGTCGCAGCGGGGGTTGAGAGGGATTACATCCGCCGTGTAATTGAATCGGAGTGTTGCGGATGGATTCTAATCAACTTATAAAAAGATGTGCCGATCGAGTATGACTCAGTAAAGGGGGATGGTGGAAGCTAATGGGTTTGAACGGGCTTGGAAGATGTTTTCTTGCAGTTTCTCCCTGCCGTTATCATGCGTTATTATTTATGATGCAGTTTCCCCGCTCCGCCAGCAGGGGGGGGAGTCTCGAGCCCTAACCGTCTGAATCCGAGGCCCGTAAAGCCTGTAAGCCCGCAGCTGATCCAAACTCTATGTACTGATGATGTTTACCCAGCCGGTTGTAGCCCGTGTTTGCTTTCCATTAAGAGCCGAATCGACACCTTCCATTTGCAGGATTGAAGAGGCACCCAATCTCTTTTGTCTTCGTCACACTTGCATAATTTAAAGCCCCTCGCCCCCCCCCCCCCCAGGGGTTTGCCGAGCGGGACCCCCCCCCCTCGCTGCGATCTGAGTTACAGAAGATTCAGATTAATAATAGACGGGCCCCGGCGTTAGTGTCCGATGCCGAGATCTGAGACTCTCTCTCTGCTCTCCTTTCTCATTTTGATTCCATTCGATCTTATATGTTTTTTTCTCTCTCTCTCTCTACGTCCCGTTTCCCCTATCTGTCCCCCCCCCCCCCCCCCCACCCCCTCTCCCCCAGCCTCGTTCCCGGTGCACGGCTGGGCGCCCCCCTCCCCGGCCCGCCTGTCCCTGAGCTCGGTGGACGAGACGACGGAGGGGCCCGGCGCCGCGTCCGGCTCCAGGGCGGGGAACGAGCACCAGTGGATGGTGAGTTTGAAATCGGAGAGATCGGAGACTTCGTGATGTCACTTCCTCTTTAACACAAGCACACGTACTGTATAGCCTCATTTCCACAGACAACATTATTCCACATTAACATTATTTCCACTCCCTCAGCTGAATTCAAATCCCTTCCCTTGACATGTTATACTTCAGTTTGATGTTTGATGTTTTCCTGGTGGTCAGTGGAAATGTGAAAACCAAGCTTTCTAGATGTAACGACCCCCCCTCGTCAACCTCCTCTCTTCCTCTGCTGACGGCCACGCTCAGGAGGAGTTCAGCCACCCGGTGGAGAGTCTCGCCCTCACGGTGGACGAGGTCATCAACGTGCGCCGCGTGCTGGTGAAAGCCGAGATGGAGAAGTTCCTCCAGAGCAAAGAGCTCTACAATAACCTGAGGAGAGGCAAGGTAATGGGATGGAAATCTACCGATGCCCTTTCTCTCTCTCTCTCGGTGCGGTGTGCTTTGATAGACTCGGTAATTGTGTGTGTGTGTGTGTGTGTGTGTGTGTGTGTGTGTGTGTGTGTGTGTGTGTGTGTTTTCAGGTTTGCTGCTGCTGTAGAGTGAAATTCCCCCTCTTCTCTTGGCCATCCACCTGCTTACTGTGTAAAAGGTGAGAAATATTCTCCTCACCATTTATATGAATTCACAATGTTTAATTCCTATCATTGGTAACACTTCTATATTAAGTGTTCATTAACTAATGTTAACTAATGCATTAACTAATATGAATTAAACATGAATAACAACATTAACAAAGATTAGGTAATGTTAAATGCACATGAACACACTATACATGTTGCGTAATGCTTGTTGTGATTCACTTTAGTTATACTTTAGTTAAGTAATACTACTTTATGCAGTTGTTTATTGTGCATTTAATATGAACTCATCTTTGTTAATGCCACTGTTCATGCTTAATTCATGTTAGTAAACATTAATTAACATTAACAAACATGTATAACAACTAGGGCTGGGCGATATGGTTGAAATCAATATCATGATAATAAGGATTTTTCTTGAAATCAATATATATCACAATATGGTTCATGTATGCAAAATAACGTTGTATAATCAAATTAATGTTCATCTCATTGAACCGAATGGTAATGTTAGGTGTGATGTCAAACAAAACGGAAATATTCAAATAATATTCCTACCATACCTCATTTTATCAGAGTTTTTATGTAAAATTTGCTTGTCATCATCAATTCAGACAGCAGAAATGTGTGTCACGATATTAAAATATCTTCATATCATCATATGATTCCACTGAAAGACGATAAACGATAATATTGAATTATCGCCCAGCTGTAATATGTGCATTTAACATGAACTAATCTTTGTTAATGTTGTTATTCGTGTTTAATTCATGTTAGTAAATGCATTAGTTAACATTAGTTAATGAATATTTAATGTAGTGTTACCACATCATTAGAGAGCTTGTGTGTAAAGGGTTTCATTCCAAAATGCTATCAATTTTTTTTTTTTTTTTTTTTTAAATGGTGGATATCGCCTTTTCAACAAACTCATCTTACGTTCACTCATGATATGTTCATTAATGTTCAGGCATGCTGGTGTGTTCATTCATGTTATTTCCCTTGCAGATCTGTCTGTGGCTCCTGCAGTGCAAAGGTAACTTGCATGACTTGTGTGTGTGTCGCACTGATGCCAATGCATAGTCATGTTTTTTTTATTTATTTTTTTTAGAACGCTTTCAATGCCCTGTGCTTATTTGCCTCGCTATTTGCTTTATAAAGCGTGAACAAGAACGAACATTTCCTAAATGGGATATTTCACCATAAAATATGTTATTTGTAGTATATTGTTTGGTGAGGTGGCTGGTATTTCTGCAGATGTTAATTCTTTTGTTGATTTTTGATTTGTTGCCCCAGTCCCCAGACCGTGTGGATGTGTGGTTCTGTGCTCTGTAGGTTTGAGATTTTGGGTGTTTGTGTGTTGTTTCTGTGCTTCTGAATTGTTTATTTTGTTTTTTCTTCCTTTTTTGGGGGATGCTGTGACTCCTTTGTGTTGTTTTGTACTGTGAAACATACTTGTGGTTTGTCATTATTGAACTGTTTGGGATAGTTCCTGTATGTGACTGTGTGATATTAGTATGTGATATGTGTGCTGTGATCATGGACCAACTGATGACTGTTGGTTAATTCGTGTGTGTAGTGTGGAGTCTGTCGTTTGTGCCTGTTTCCAGTCTTATTGGTTTTGTTTGTGGACTCTGCTGTTCAACCTAATTCCATTAACTGTTTGCCACCAAGTCTCCTGTTCTCCCCTCACAATGCACTTTCTGTCTTTTCTTTTCTCTCGCGGCCCAGATGAAGATCCCCTCCAAGAAGATGGCCCACATCCCCGTGTACACCGTGGGCTTCCACAGCACTCCAAAGAGCCACGGGCACAAAAGCCAAGTCTACAAGTGAGTCTGTGTTTGTTGTGTGCCAGGGAGAGGAGAGTTTTGGAATTCACCTATGCCAGAGGCTGGGTTTCCATCCAAGTATTTTTTTTTTATGCAAATGATGTGTTTAGTTAGAGAAACTGAAACTGCAGGTCTGCTGCAACTCTCACTTCTTTTAAATCAAGGACTGAAGGCTTTTCTGTTTGCCGCTGCCTTTTATTAAATCAAATAATTATTCATCTCTTACACTGCACTGTAACTTTTATTCTTGTATTTTATACCTGTCTTATTCTATTTTAGCCTACTTTTGTTTTCTATTCTCTTAGCTCTTTAATGAACTTTATTTCTATTGTTATTATTTAGGGGGTTTTATTTTACAAAACTATTCATCAATTGGCGTCAGGAACAGGATCCCAACAGGAGTCTAGAGGAACTCTCCACTCTGATGGGATCCACAAACCTGTATTGAGAACTGAAGGATTGCTTGAAGTTTATAATTGTAATTGCTTAGCTGATCTGTGTACTGTTCTAAAGGAACATTTGACAAGTCCTATAGGGGCTGTAGGGCCTGCCTATGCGGCGGGGTCAGACCACCGGAAAGAATCTAGGCTCCTTCTAAGAATCCTTCATGATCTCATCTAAATTTCTTTTTGAAAGGAAGAACTGAGGGAGTTCTCTTTCCGAAAAGTTATAGCACTATACATATTTTTGTCCGGTGAGGCCGAGAAAATGTCTTTTAAGTTGTGATTATCTTTGGAGAGGTAAGGCACACTTCATCGTATACTGGTTGACAGTGGCACCAGTGTGAGAGTGATGCAATGCATTTTGCTTCTTCTTTTATACGAATTCTATCTTTTTCACTTGGTCTCGATGCTTTTAATGTTTTATGTAAAGCACTTTGAATTGCCTTGTTGCTGAAATGTGCTATATAAATAAATGTGCCTTGCCTTGTTAAATCCAAGGACGAGCGCACGCCTCACCTCAAGAACGCAGGTTAAATCTAGTTAAGTCCCTCCCCCCCCTCCCCCCCCCCCTCGCTCCCTGCAGCCGCTGACTGCTAACCTGCTCCAACCTAAAGCAGAGGCAGCCTCCGTTTCACTTCAACCAATAGGAGATCGCACACTCAATCCAATCACCAGCCTCTCTCTCTCTCTCTCTCTCTCTCTCTCTCTCTCCCCTTCCCATCCCGTTGTTATATAACGCGCGCAGTGCCTCCTCCAAGGCCTCTAAGCAGCCGTTATGTAATAATTAACCAGCCGTCTTTAATATCCTCACTCCTCGCCCTGCCTCACGCGACGACGGACGCGGGAAAGAGAGTGCGCGGAAGGGGGGGGGGGGGGGGGGGGAAGAGAAAGAAAGAGTGAGAGGGATGGAGAGGGGGGGGAACATGTCGGCATCGGGTGCTTGATCTGCCGCCCAGCACCTGTCGTCCCTACCCGTCCACGCCAGAAAATAGCGGGGGTTTCATAACGGCAAATGTTTGGCGTTATTTTTAATCAGAAAAGCTGACCTTAATCTTTGTGTTAGTTGACGTTCGTCCCACACCGCTTTACACATTTCATCATCATGTGCCGGGTTTATATTCACTCAGAATGCCAGATCATAAAAAAAAAAAAAAAAAAAAAAAAAAAAAAGTGCAGCCAATTACGCCGCTCTCCCAGATGCTCCGCTGATTTTTTTTTTTTTTTTTTTGTAATGCGCCGAATGGGATATGTTTCAGTTTATTGTTTTGATCGCAGCTTGAATGTTAATCGGGTTGAAGTGCATTTTTTTTTTTTTTTTATGGGACAAGACAAAATGACAGCAATGAACAAAAGGACAGAAAAATAAGACGTGAGAGATGAAATTTTAGAAGAAGAAAAGTGGCTGTTTTTGAATGTGCCATTGGTAAATTTGTAGGTTTTGAATGACTTTCTTTTGTATTCTTGTGACCAGCTTTTTCCCCCCCTTTAAAGGAATAGTTCACCCAAAACTGAAAATTGTGTCATCATCTCCTCCCCCTCATGCCAGTTGAAACACAGGTAAAGTTTGTCCATATAACACACAGGGAGGCTGCCAGCACAACTCCATAGCAGCCTTCTCCAAAACAACTGAAGTCAGTGGGGACCAGTTCTTCAGAGTTCCAAAAAGACCTACAGTATATTTACACCATCATTTAGTGCAAATCTTAACTACAGCTGATTGATTGAACTCTAAAGAACAGGTCCCCATTGACTTCAGTTGTTTTGGAGAAGGCTGCTACCAAGTTGTGCTGGCAACCTCCCTGTGTGTTATATGGACTAACAAATTCCACCTGTGTTTCATTCGGCATGAGGGGGAGTAGATGATGACCGAAATTTTCATTTTTGGGTGAACTATCCCTTTAAAAGACCCAATCCTTGTATAACTTAACATGAGTTTGATCCTATTTACTATGACGTTTACTATGAATTGAACTGAATAAAGGTGGATAAACTGTATTCCTGCAGCTGAAAAAGGCGGGTAAACTCGACCAATAACATCTCCCCGTCTCCCCCCCCCCTCCCCCCCGCCCAGGTCCCTCCGCAGCCTGTCCCGCCGCTCGGTGGAGGAGGAGTTCCCGCACCTGTACGCGCACGGCGGCACCCTGCGGGACGTCTGCGCCGACTGCACCAAGTTCGTCGCCGACGTCATCTCGTCCAGCCGCCGGAGCCTGGACATCCTCAACAACACGCCCAAGAGGGAGAGCAGAGCCGCCGCCCCCCCCCACCACCCCCAGACTCAGCCTCACCCCCACCCCCACCCTCCTCCTCCTCCTCCCTCTCCGCCTCACCCGCAGCAGCCTCACGCGTCGACGCCTTCGAGGATGAACAATGTGACCCAATGAGAAGACGGACTGTCGATTTACCCACATCTCACACACACACACACACACACACTGCTGCACTCGTTTAGCCGTGCACACGCAGAAAAAAGGAGGGGTTCCTCAAGGGTTCTTTGGTTAGGGTTAGGGGTTCTATATAGAGCTGCAATGACTCAAAGAACCCTCTGATTGGTTAAAATAAAAAATAAAAAATGGTCCAATGTAGAGCCATTTGAGCATGGTGCTATAGAGAACCTTTTTAAAAAGGGTTCTTTAATTCACCATAAAGGGTTCTGCTGTGGTACAAGCCCTATAGAACCACTTGCCGGTGCTGTATGGAACCCTTTTCTTTGGTCAGAGTGTAGCTGCTCCCACCCCACCCACCCACCCAATTCCCAGCCCCTTGCAAGTACTCCATTATCCTCCATACCTCACCTAGCTGAAGTGCTTGTGCCCACACACACACACACACACACACACACACACACACACACACACAAAGAGCGGCACCCCCCCCCCCCAGGCTCTCTTTTCTTTGTCGAGGTTTAAGTAGGAAGCAGTTCCCATCCCGTGTCTGCCTTATCTTTCGCACCACGACTCCAGTTCCCAACGCTCCCAGCTGGAGAGAGCGATGAAGTGAGGGGAAGAAGAAGAAGAAGGAGGCAAGCATATGGGGGGGGGGGGGGGGTGATTTGAGGGGAATAAGAGCGGAGATGTAATCCTAGCATTTTAGCTCCCTGTGTTTTTTGCCATGAATGTAACTTTTACTCTTTAAGTGACACCAAAAGAACACACTGTACAGTCGTAAGCTCGTACGCCCGCGTCGTAAAAAAAGTTTTATTTTTTAATCGTCCAGAAAAAAAAGGGGGGATTCGTATCGAGCGGCTGCTGCGTTAACAAGGTCTATTTTTGATTTTTGATTTTTTTTTTTTGGGGGGATGTGCTCGAAAAGATGGGAGGTCCAGCCGGAGGGGGTGGGTGGGGGGGCGGGGGGGGTACGACGGCGGCGACACTGTGAATGTAACGCGGGTCGAAGCTGCTGGCCCGACGCAGAGGGAACCGAGCAGATGAAGCTCCCTTCTCTCTCTCTCTCTCTCTCTCTCTCTCTCTCACTCTCTCTCTCACTCCCCATGGACGCTTGCAATCTGCTCTGGTTTTTGTAAACACTAAGCAAACCTCAACTGCAATAAAAAATCTAACGACAAACACGACCACGCCGTGTCTGAGAGTTTTACTGTCCCGGGTTCAGCTGTTCCGTGTGTGCCCACATGAAGGCCTCGGCGGTCAGAAAGCTGCATTTCAATAATAAACGGGAGTATAAAGGGGAATATTTCAGTGTATGGATGTTTTACTTTTCCTGTTTGTCACTGTCTTGTCTCTGCTGACCCATTTGTCAATATCAGATGTGAAAGAGGAAGAACAAATTCATCTACACTTGGAGGCTAATTGATGCTCTGATAAATGTCTTTATTGGTTAAAAAAAAACAACACATTTCAGAAAGTCTTCATGGTTACATTACAAAGAATCAATGAATTCTAAATGGATTTACAAAATGGCAATGGTAGTGGATTTAGGTTTTGGCAGATTCAGTTCTGATTGGTCTGACGATTTTTGTTTATCATCTTTTTCATTGAAAACAAGTTAGTAGTAACAATGTTTCAATGTAACAATGTTTCAGTGGTCACAGAATACAATAACACAAGCTGTCAATTTTTATGTTTTTATGCCTTTAATTCACTTTATTCCCATGGCTGCCATTTTGAATTTACGTCAACTCATGGTGGGATACACTATCCAGAAAATGACACACACACACACACGCACATATATATACTGTATATATATATAGACACGCTTTTTTTTTAACTAGTCTCCTCTCTCGCTGTTTAAAAGCAGTCCCCCCCCACCCCTTTCCTGAAAAGTTGATCATATTGGCGGAATCAATGAAGCAGGTTGTTAAACTAGTAAACCTGTTAAACTAGTTAACTTGTTAAATTAGTAAACTTGTTAAAATTGTTAAACTAGTAAACCTGTTAAACTAGTAAACTTGTTAAATTAGTAAACTTGTTAAAATTGTTAAACTAGTAAACCTGTTAAACTAGTAAACTTGTTAAAATTATTAAACTAGTAAACCTGTTAAACTAGTAAACCTGTTAAACTAGTAAACCTGTGAAACTAGTAAACTTGTTAAATTAGTAAACTTGTTAAAATTGTTAAACTAGTAAACCTGTTAAACTAGTAAACTTGTTAAATTAGTAAACTTGTTAAAATTGTTAAACTAGTAAACCTGTTAAACTAGTAAACTTGTTAAATTAGTAAACTTGTTAAAATTGTAAAAAAGTAGTAAACCTGTTAAACTAGTAAACCTGTGAAACTAGTAAACTTGTTAAATTAGTAAACTTGTTAAAATTGTTAAACTAGTAAACCTGTGAAACTAGTAAACTTGTTAAATTAGTAAACTTGTTAAAATTGTTAAACTAGTAAACCTGTTAAACTAGTAAACCTGTGAAACTAGTATACTTGTTAAATTAGTAAACTTGTTAAAATTGTTAAACTAGTAAACCTGTTAAACTAGTAAACTTGTTAAATTAGTAAACTTGTTAAATTGTTAAACTAGTAAACCTGTTAAACTAGTAAACTTGTTAAAATTGTTAAACTAGTAAACCTGTTAAACTAGTAAACCTGTGAAACTGGTTAACTTGTTAAATTAGTAAACTTGTTAAAATTGTTAAACTAGTAAACCTGTGAAACTAGTAAACTTGTTAAATTAGTAAACTTGTTAAAATTGTTAAACTAGTAAACCTGTGAAACTAGTAAACTTGTTAAATTAGTAAACTTGTTAAAATTGTTAAACTAGTAAACCTGTGAAACTAGTAAACTTGTTAAATTAGTAAACTTGTTAAAATTGTTAAACTAGTAAACCTGTGAAACTAGTAAACTTGTTAAATTAGTAAACTTGTTAAAATTGTTAAACTAGTAAACCTGTTAAACTAGTAAACCTGTGAAACTAGTATACTTGTTAAATTAGTAAACTTGTTAAAATTGTTAAACTAGTAAACCTGTTAAACTAGTAAACCTGTGAAACTAGTATACTTGTTAAATTAGTAAACTTGTTAAAATTGTTAAACTAGTAAACCTGTTAAACTAGTAAACTTGTTAAATTAGTAAACTTGTTAAATTGTTAAACTAGTAAACCTGTTAAACTAGTAAACTTGTTAAAATTGTTAAACTAGTAAACCTGTTAAACTAGTAAACCTGTGAAACTAGTAAACTTGTTAAATTAGTAAACTTGTTAAAATTGTTAAACTAGTAAACCTGTGAAACTAGTAAACTTGTTAAATTAGTAAACTTGTTAAAATTGTTAAACTAGTAAACCTGTGAAACTAGTAAACTTGTTAAATTAGTAAACTTGTTAAAATTGTTAAACTAGTAAACCTGTTAAACTAGTAAACCTGTGAAACTAGTATACTTGTTAAATTAGTAAACTTGTTAAAATTGTTAAACTAGTAAACCTGTTAAACTAGTAAACTTGTTAAATTAGTAAACTTGTTAAAATTGTTAAACTAGTAAACCTGTTAAACTAGTAAACTTGTTACCTACCTCTTCACTTGTCATTGTGGAACATGTGACCTTGAGCAGGAGAAAGATCTGGCAAAGTGAGTCTGCTAACCGGTGATATTCCTCCGTAGGTACGTTTAGCTTAGCTGTTAGCCTTTATGCTAAGTGGCTTTGCTGTGAGTTTATTTACAAATATGTTGATGTTTTTGTCACCCTCTAGTGGTCAGAAAATGGCACTTATTGCAGCGTTAAAGCTACATTCACTAATATTGGAATGTGGACCATGTAGAATCAACCATAATACAATTACACCAAATATGCGTGTAATTTAATGGCTTTTGCATGGTTCTCAGTTCACAAGTCTCCCAGCAAATTCGTTAATTCGACATATTTGTATCGCTTGATTCTACATGCTCCGCACTCAAATGTTAGTGAAGGCAGCTTTAAAATATGAACTATCTTGTGATCCATTTGTCTCTAAGAGTAGCCTCATTTGCTCTTCCTTTCTCCCTTTTTCTAGTTCATGCATCTTGGATGTAAGACAAGGTTTTGTTTTTCTTTTCAATATCCAATGTGGGCACTGCCTCACTTCCTGGTCCTCTGTCCAGACCGGTCCAGACCTTATTTTCACGGTCTATGGTGCAGATATTGTGAATAATGCATCTTACAGGCTTAGACGAGGCCTTGAGTAAAACCAGGGCCAATGCATTATGAAAGTATAGGGCTATTATTGGGTTTAATGACAGTAGGTCTGCAGTTCTATCGATTGGCTATTAATGGAGATGGCTTCATAACCTCCAGAATATGAAAAGAGCCTGGAGCAGCCATAGCAATATCCACTAATAGAGCCCAGACATGAGAGCAACTTGGTAGTGAACTGAAGAAGGCTTTGTACCCAGTCAGAGGATCTATAATGCCTCTATTAAACCCCGCCTCTATTATCATGAATAAGTAATCTAAAGGTCTAAATGTCCATTGGCTGTCTCTGTCATCCGGCGCCGAGTTTACTCCTGACAGACAAGCTGCGTCAAGTCAGGCAGAATTAGCCAGAATAAGGCCGGAAGTTAGGTGATATTGCTTTCAAAATAAAAGCTGAAAATTGTATGACTTTTATGAAATTATTGGGGTGTACAGAACAGCAATAATATTTTCATTTTAGTTGTGTTTGCACTTTACTGTCCCCTGTGATGAAGTAGAGGGGAATCCATGGATCAGTCATAGATCAGGTTCTTCCATCATGCCGTTATCAGACACATGCTGATCAGGTTTGGACAAAACTTGGAGAAATGATACATCTCACCACTGCTTTCTGACATTTCAAAATGACTGTGATTGTCCCAAGGGGGGCGCTACACCTACAGGTAAAAAAAAACCTTAGTAACCAGTCATACTATACCTCACACACTGCAGGTTTGAATGATATGAAATTTGGTCCACACATCCAGTTATCCTTGCCCTACAAATTTACCTCAAGGACTATCAGTGTACAACATATGGGATTTCCCACCAGTTTTAGTTTCTTGAAAAACGAGAAAACATTTTTTTTTTTTTTTACTGATTGACCCAAGGAGTGACTGCATCATTTGTGCTGTAATCAACCAATCCACCAAAACCAAGCACCACAAGAAGAAAAGACTAGCAGACAATGCACATGGCTTTACAAAAATGTATTTACATTGGTCCATAACAGATTTAACTTTGATTTATTTTACATGTATAACTTGATAGTGATTGATCCAAAGGGTGACTGCGTCATTTCTAGGGAACACTATGTTTACTGTTATCTTGTTTTCACTTTGGCACTTTGTAGCCTATTACTCAAAACACTTTGTAACCTGTTGCAAATTGATTTAATAAGGGATTTAATATTAAGGGATTTATTTTTTTTATTTTGAAAGTTTTGTACGGAAGTCTAATTGTTTTATTGTGGCTACCTTGACAGTGATAGTCGGACAGCTTAGAGCCTGAACTCAACAACAAGCCCTCTCCGGCTGGCCCATCACAGCCAGTTGTTTTTTCTTTTCCTCCCTCTCTTTTTTTTGGGGGGCTCTCGCTCTTTTTTCTCTCCTGTTTCCTGCAGTCAGTGTGTGAGTGGGTGTGTCGATGCGGGCCAGTGTAGCCTAGTCGCTGCTTGTGCGCACTCTGAAAAGAGGAAAAAAGTTGATGATGAGTTTAGTGTGAAAGCGGCCCGCCTCGGAGCAGGCTAACCGTCCAGGAATGGCAGTTTGGACCAGAGCGGACAAAAACGGTCAACTGGACCTTCTGCTCCGCGACCGCTGGATCCGAGTGGCCGCCGAACTCACCCGAGAAACGCTGACTTTAACGGCCGAAGCGGACGCGACCGGACAAGGGGCCAATCACTTGGATTACAACTCTTCGGCGGGCCTGCGAAATGGCATGTCGAACGGAAACGACCCGGGAACGGCTCCGGGGAACCCGAGCCGCGGTCCGAGCCAAAGTCAAGACCAACACCCGAACCAGAACCACGGGGGGCGGGGGCGCAGCGGCAGCCCGGGGCGCGGGGGTGTCAGCCGGGGTCAATACGACGGCAACTACGGTCTAAACAGCCCCGGGAAGTACCCGAATAACGGCTCAAACTCTGACTTTGGAAGCCCCGGGTCCAGCTACGGCAGTCCCGGGTCCAGCTTCGGTTCTAGGCAAGGCGAAGTTCCCGTCAGTTTGGACGGCTCCTCGGAAGCGGTGCGTAAAGTCCGAGTTGTCAAACAGGAGTCCGGCGGGCTGGGTATCAGTATCAAGGGGGGGCGCGAGAACCGGATGCCCATTCTCATCTCCAAGATCTTCCCGGGGCTCGCCGCGGACCAGAGCCGGGCTCTCCGGGTGGGCGACGCGATCCTGTCGGTGAACGGGAACGACCTCCGGGAGGCTACACACGACCTGGCGGTGCAGGCGCTTAAGAAGGCAGGCAAAGAGGTGACGCTGGAGGGTAAGTTGGCCAACGCGAGAGCGGGGATTTGCAAAAGGCCGAGATTAGTCTCTTGTACTGTATACTCGTCTTCCCACTTCTCTTTCCTAGTTCCAGCTGCGTTATACTGGCACGAGCGTCAGTTGGACATGGCGAGGTGTGGCGCCAAATAGCCTAAGCGAATTCACATTTGATGTTTTATCACTAGAATGGAGAGCGAAAACATAAAGCAAAAATCAGCAGAAGTGCATTTGGAAGCCATATCTAAAAAATATGTCACACCAGGCGAGCATTCGGGACCAGTGTTCCCTCTAAGCTGATAGTTTGGTGACCTAATTTATCACATTGACTGAATAATAAATCTGCTCAGTCATCAGTCATTGCTCCACTTTGTCCTTAGAAGTTTTGTTAGCAAGTGAGCAAGCAGGAACTTTGCCATATAGCCTAGCTTAAGGTGGAGTGAACTGACGCCCCTGGTATACTGACAAGATAGCACCTTCATCAACACACGACCCTTTGGCCTCTTTTGAATGGGAGCAGCAGGATGCACATTGCTACCACTAAAGCATGGCGAACTTTCTAGATAACTCCTGTCACTTTCGGTGTATCGTAGCTTTCACCGACACAAATAACCGTTTCTATAACTTATTAAGATGTAACAACAGCCTCACATAAACAAACACTCCACAGACTTGCAGCTGTTGATGTTTCTGGCAGCATGGAGGCAGGGGGGGGGTTAAATAGTATCAACAGAACAGAAGCCTTTGATTAGTGTAAACAGGAAAAGTAACCACAGTCGTGGTCAAAGTCAAAGTTAGATACATTGTACTGTATATTTGAGTGAGTGTGGGTTCTTGTAGATAAGAGGTCACTGTAAACATGAGCAAATCACATGTGTCTCTGTGTGGCTGCAGTGACATGGTCCAGGAGGGGGAGGGACAAAGCAATAAAAAGAGAAAGAGAGAGAGAAAGAAAGAAAAAGGGACAGGGTGATGCAACTGAAGATGGAACTTTGGGGGAATTTGGGTGATTGCAGCAACAAATAATAGGATACAGCTGGGAAACTGGAATGAAAGTAAGAATATAGCAAATGAGACGAGGTATTCAAACATAACAGCCAACAATTTCAGCAGGGAGTAGAAATGTAATGTAACTACAACTATGTAAATGTACTATGTAATGGACTAAAATAACATACTGAAAAAAGTGTATACTATATGGAAATACACCTAAACTATTAAATGTGCCCAGTATGTAAGAAGCAAGAGACAATAGAAATATCAAGACGTAGGCAATATGTAGTAAATGAGTAAAGCATTACAATATGAAGAAATCAAATGTGTATTTACAGCATATATAAAGAGTAAATGTGCATCGTATTCACATTAACAGGTCTACAGAAGGTCATTCATATGTACTGGAAGGGTCTAGGTGTGCAGACATGCACTGTAAAAACTATTCACCTTATCAAATATATTCAATTTACAGCTTATGTATTGCTGTGCAGACTTGCATATGTGCATTACTAGCTGTTCGCCTTATCAAAACTTCAGAAAGAGGAACCATATGTACAGAAAAAGCGACGAGTACATTGCTGTCTGTACTCATTAACGCATTTCTCTCAAATATATTCATAGATGGAGGTAGCAGACATGCAAAAATGTGTTGGGAGAAATGTATATATAGATCTATGCGGAGACATGTGCACACCAGAAAGTGCGCACGCCGCCGTCGAGCTGTGCCATCAGTAGAAAAGTGGAAAGAGAGCGAGTCGGGGAGAGAGAGAGAGAGAGAGAGAAGCCACAGGGCCCTCGGGCTTAGGAAACTTAGGGCCAGGAATGGCTAAATGCAGCGCTTAATGGTTTGGAATGAACGCCGGATGAATACTGACTAGCTGGAATTGTAGGAACTAATCGATGTGCGACACATTTCCGCTCCTTTGAACAAAGTCGAACCCAGATCAACCCCCTGTCCGCCCTGTCCGCGGAAAGACCGATGGGATTCTGACGCTGCCCGGCCGTAGATAGGAGGATGTGATGTGAAGCCAGACATGGCAGTCTGTCTGGAGGAATGTGTCAGCTGCCTGTCATTGTTTGCCGGTTCGACAGGCGCCGAGTTTGCGTTGTTTGTGGACTGACTCTTCCTCCCAGTCCCCCTCTCTCTCTCTCTCTCTCTCTCTCTCTCTCTCTCTCCCTTGTAGGCTCTGAGGAAACGAATGACGGCCGGTCGGAGCGAGGCTTGAGTTTCCAGACCTCTGTGGCGTGTACACACTACAGAAAACCCCCAGATATTTTCACAATTAGCTTAGGCGCCCCACATTCCTGACCCCCGGTTGTATGCGCGCATATAGGGCAAAGGTCAACACCGGCGGCTCCGGCCTGTGCTGCTCCGTGCTCGTAACACTCTTTCAGCATTGCGTGAAGGGGGAGGGAGAGGGAGAGGAGATATGCAGTAGAGGAAGTGATGGATGGAATGGAGGGGAGAGAGGAACAGTAAGTTTATTTTATTGGTTTGAATCAGTGCTCAACCTTGCTTATCAGAACTGGCAAACATTACCATAGAAAAAAAGCCCATTTGGCCCATAGTAGCTCAGCAAATACTTACACACCGCAAGAAATATCCAGAATAATCACTTGCTTCTCTTGTTTTCAATGCAAATCAGCTTTTCCTGAATCAAGTCTTATTTTCTCGATGGCTAGTGGAGTGATTCTGCCTTGTTTCACACTATTGACACTAATGCTGAAATGATTAGTCGACTAATCGATTAGTCGATCAATAAAAAAGTAGGCTAATTGAATGTCATTTTGCTAATCGATTAATGGTTTTAGTCATTTAACAAGTAAACGTACCAAACATTTGCTGGTTACAGCTCTACAAATGCTAAGATTTGCTGCTTTTCTCTGTTTCATATTATTATTTAGGGCTGCAACTAACGATTATTTTCATTGTCGATTAATCTGTGGATTATTTTCTCGATTAATCGATTAGTTGTTTGGTCTATAAAATGTCAGAAAATGGTGAAAAATGTGGATCAGTGTTTCCCAAAGCCCAAGATGACGTCCTCAAATGTCTTGTTTTGTCCACAACCCAAAGATATTCAGTTTACTGTCATAGAGGAGTAAAGAAACCAGAAAATATTCACATTTAAGAAGCTGGAATCAGAGAATTTTGACTTATTTTTCTTAAAAAATTACTCAAACCGATTCATCGATTATCAAAATAGTTGCCGATTAATTTAATAGTTGACAACTAATCAATTAATCGATTAATACTTTGGTTTTTTTTTGGCTGCTGGTCAAAACAAGCAATTTTAAGAATCGTTTTAAGCTCTGGGAACTTGTGATGGGCATTTGTCATTATTTTTGACATTTTATAAACTTAAATGACTAATCAGTTAATTGAAAAAATAATCGATAGATTCATCGATAATGAAAATAATGGTTAGTTGCAGCCCTACTTGACACTGGAAATTCCAGAAAGAAGCAGGATTTTTCACTCTTTTTAGGATTTCAACACTGAAAATGACTTGTTAAGATGGCCATTTTTTGCAGTGCAGGTCTGTAATCAGTCTCCTGGTGCTTGTATACAATGGCAGCCCCAGGTTTGTCATCTTGATGACATCCTGTTAGGGTCAAGGTTGTGTGATTTGTGGCTTCGGGGAGGGAGCTGCAGACTCCAAGGCCAAGAATATGAATTCCTCTTAAATCGAGTGGTTTCGCCCCGTTAACCCATGACACACACATCCTAGACATGACATACTGCTAGTTACTACACCCCCCCCTTTCACCAGCTGACAGACTGACATAATGTCCCATATGTTCCGGTGATTAGTTAAAGCTCGTTGCACCAGCCCCTCATGTCTTACTGGGTTAGCCTGCTGGTCAGTGGAAGGAGACGCAGGATGAGCCCATTGTGCGCATAATTGGGGGAATAAAAACAGCACAGAAGCAGACAAAGAGGCCATTGATGAAACGGGGACAGCCCTGATGAGGAACAGCTCTTTCCTTTTGTTCCGGGGCCAAAACCCAGGCCGACCGCCCGTCCGCTCGGCCGCTCGCCGTCCTCGCCGGGCGAGCGTGAATCCTGCGCCGCCCGAAAAAATAGGCCGTGCCAGTTTGTCAGTTCTGTCTCATTATGAGCTCCGCTGCAGGGTGGGCCTTGTTAGAGCGACAGGCCTTTGATTTCCCTCCATAGCCGCGTTTCCTATTCCAACTGTCAGGCGAATTCGAAGCCATCTTTTTGATGTCGCAAAAAAAAAAAAAAAAAAAAAAAAAAGAAACGCGAATTCGGTGCGTTTCCGTCAGTCGGGTTGAAGTGAATAAATCAAAAACATGAAAACGCAACATCAAAAACAAACGCGTTCATGAGAGAAATAGAGTCTTTGAGGAACGGAGTAGTATTTATTTGAGTTATTATTGTTCTTTGGTGTCAGATAATGTTGGCCATATTTCATGCTGTCTTAAGGTTGTCAATACAACCAAGATAGAAACTTACACATGGGAGAAACAGCAGGTTTGACATTTCTGGAACATTACAGAACATCCAAAGCCACTTCTCAACTGTTGTGCCATAAGACTGAACCAAGCCTACGTCATTACTTATTATTACATTACAAATCACCCATCACTACTTAATGCATAATGTCTTTATTGAGAAAACTTCTCTGCCACAAGTGAGCATAAAGACTCTTTGGCCAAACTGAGGAAATTTTATTGAAACTTGCCATTTCCTTTAAGCTTCCTGATTTGATAATAAAATACTTGCATGGAAATCCAGCTGTGCCAGCCAGCCAGCCAGCCAGCCAGTCACATTCAAGGTCCAGGCTTGGTCCTCTAGATCAGCGGTTCTCAACGTGGGGTCCGGGGACCACCAGGGGTCCTTGAGGGCGTTCCAGGGGGGTCCCCAGCAAATTGATGAATTGTTAAACTTCAGCATTATTCCATTTACAAGAAGTGAACACAGTTAGAGAATGTAGAGATAGTCATGTGGACTAATGTGGACTAAATTAGTGGACCTTGATATGAAAAAGGTTGAGAATCACTGCTCTAGATTGTCAATCAATAGAAAAATAATATGTCTGTTGGATCAGCATGACAGAGAGCAGAAAGTGATGGGACTGAGTTTTTGTCCATAACCTGCTTTAGCCTTTCGTAAAATGTGGCACGGAATATTCAAATGCTCATTTAGACCACGCACTGAACAGTCGACCGTGAAAACAATGGATTTTTGGGCATCCCTGAGTGTAACGGTGTGGTGTTGCAGATGAACAGATTCATCACACACACATCAACAGCATCATTGTCCCAAGCCTTCCCTCTGAACCAGGTCAGAGAGGACCGAAAAACAGAAGGGGGCAGGTGTGACATTGTGTGTGTGAGGAGACGAGGGAATTCATTTTTCCCTTGTTATGATGTGTGTGTGTGTGTGTGTGTGTGTGTGTGTGAGAGATATCGGACCCGACCATGTGTGACCATGTGGGCATCTGCGTGTATGTGCAGTCTTGTGTATGCAATTATGCTTGCATGTGTGCATGCATATGCATTTGTGTGTGTGTGTGTGTGTGTGTGAAGAAGGCACTAGTCACTATTCTGCCAGTTAAAAGACACTAGTCACTAACAATTAGGCACTAGTACTTTTTTAGTCACTAGTTATTATTCTGCCAGTTAAAAAGCACTAGTCACAAAAAAAAGGCACTAGTACTTTTTTTAGTAACTAGTCACTATTCTGCCAGTTAAAAGACACTAGTCAGTAACACTTAGGCACTAGTGCTTATTTTTTTGGTCACTAGTCACTATTCTGCCAATTAAAAGACTCTAGTCACTAACAATTAGGCACTAGTGCTTTTTTTTTTTTTTTTAAAGTCACTAGTCACTATTCTGCCAGTTAAAAAGCACTAGTCACTAACAGTTAGGCACTAGTGCTTATAATTTAGTCACTAGTCACTATTCTGCCAGTTAAAAGACACTAGTCTCTAACAATTAGGCACTAGTGCTTATAATTTAGTCACTAGTCACTATTCTGCCAGTTAAAAAGCACTAGTCACTAACAATTAGGCACTAGTACTTATTTTGTAGTCACTATTCTGCCAGTTAAAAGACACTAGTCACTAACAATTAGGCACTAGTACTTATTTTGTAGTTAGCAGTCACTGTTCTGCCAGTTAAAAGACACTAGTCACTAAAAATTAGGCACTAGTACCTATTTTCTTTAGTCTCTAGTCTAGTCACTATTCGGCCAGTTGGTGTGCTGGTTCATGTCTGGTTCAATTCTCGTCTGGCACACTGAAGAGCGTTACGTAACACATTGAACATAACTGCAACAGGTGGCTGAGTGATTGCATCTCCGCCATCGCTCTGCATCCATCTGTGTGCCATTTTATTATCTATTCCCTAAAATGTACTTGTCACTAAAAATAGCCACTGGCTCTGTTCTTTTTCTCCCTAGTCACTGTTATGCCAGTTAAAAGTTACTAGTCACTAAAAACATACCCAGCAGTATTTAATAAAGTGCTATCTTATCTTAGTATTTATTTTTTAGTCATTAGTCTCTATTCTGATAGCTACTAGTAACTACTAGTTTTTTATTACAGGGTGACCATTTTAATTAGCCCTAGTCTCTAATCCAATTCTACTAGTTATTATTCATTAGTTATTAGTAACTATTAGAGTAGTTGCTATTCCACTTCTGTTCAATAGGGACTAGTTTTTCAATAATGGCTAGTTTTTATTGCATTTGATGCTACAAGTAAAACCTACAATTATATCAACATCTAGTTTTGAGTCATTAGCATTTTAAAAGTAATAAGTCTAGTCTAGTAATAAGAAAAATGTTGATATCTTCATTTGGAATAAAAAAAGTTATCAAACTTCTAGCCACTATTTAATAGCTGCTAGTAACAGAAGAATAGCGAACAGTAAAAATTAGAATGGGAACTAGTGTTAAATAAATAAATGCATAATAACTAAAATAGCTATATAAAATGTGTAGCCCTATAGAATTCAGGTAACAATATTATTATTTTATGTCATTTTATGTTTTATGTTCTAGTAAAAACATAATAGTGAATAGCAAAGAATTAATTAGTCACTAGTAAGTATGAAAAAGTACTAGTCTTAAATTGCTAAATTAAATTGTTACTAGTAAAAACAGAAAAGTGACTAGTAAAAAACAAATTAGTTACAAGTACCTATTAAATTGGAACTAGTATATATTATATAAACAACTAGTAAAATTACTAGTTGCAACTAGTAACTGGCAGAATAGTGACTAGTGACTAAAACATAAGAACTAGAGGCTAATGTTTAGTGACTAGTGCATGTTAGGGATTCAATGACAAAACAGTCTGCCATTAGAAGACTCATACATCCATGCAGCTGTTTATCTATGTGCTCATATGTGTACTTGAAGGGGAACCCCATGAGAAAGGTGTAGAGCAAAGTACAACCAGCACTACACACACACACACACACACACACACACACTGCTCCCTCCATAGGAGCTGCATTCTGACACATTGTTCTCATTAGGGGTCTGGCAGAGACAGACTTTGAGGGAGGGGGAGGGAGAGAGGGATGGGAGTAGAGGAGAAAGGAGGGAGGGTAACAATGTGGGAAGAAAGCGCGCGAGAGAGAGAGAGAGAGAGAGAGGGGACTGAATGAGAGAGGTGTGGGAAAGCGAGAAGGAGAGGGAACGGAGGAGGAAGAGGGCGAAGAAGCGGAGAGCAAGAAAGTGAGAGAGGGAGGAGAGGGTGTACAGAGGGAGAGGAGGAGAGAGGAGAGAGAGAGAAAGAGAGAG
>NW_027281807.1:0-2500 GCF_046629955.1 Centroberyx affinis
GAGATGGAGAACCACCCAGAGCAGCAGAGGAACGTTTGTTAGAAAGATGAGACATGAATCAGGTTAGAAAGACGAACCCGAACCTGAATGTTTGAAAACCAGAACAGATTCACCTGCTGCAGGAGGATCATCACAGATTTAGTAAAGTGGTTTCTGTTTGATGATGCTGAATGTGTGACTCACTCAACACATTCAACATCTGTTAACTGCTTATTGACTTTTTTAGACTCTTTGTGTCTTTACTTGACTTTACTTTACTTTACTTTACTTTGCTTTACTTTACTTTACTTTGCTTTGCTTTGCTTTACTTTACTTTACTTTACTTTACTTTACTTTACTTTACTTTACTTTACTTTACTTTACTTCACTTCACTTCACTTCACTTCACTTCACTTCACTTCACTTCACTTCACTTTACTTTACTTTACTTTACTCGTACCAAACGAAGACTGACTGCAGCCTGGCTGAGCGCCGCATGTTTAGTTTGTTACAGAAAATGTCAGAAATATTATAGATATATATATAGATTAAAAATATATATATATATATCAGTATAATATTGTGTGGTAGTACTCAGTGTAACATTGTGAAGTAGTACTTGGTATAATATTGTAGTACTCAGTGTAATATTGTGTAGTAGTACTCAGTATAATATTTTGTGTAGTAGTACTCAGTATAATATTTGTGTAGTAGTACTCAGTATAATATTGTGTAGTAGTAGTCAGTGTAATATTGTGTAGTAGTACTCAGTGTAATATTGTGTAGCAGTACTCTGTAATATTGTGCAGTAGTAGTCAGTGTAATATTGTGTAGTAGTACTCTGTAATATTGTGTAGTAGTAGTAGTCAGTGTAATATTGTGTAGTAGTACTCTGTAATATTGTGTAGTAGTAGTAGTCAGTGTAATATTGTGTAGTAGTACTCTGTAATATTGTGTAGTAGTAGTAAGTGTAATATTGTGTAGTAGTACTCTGTAATATTGTGTAGTAGTAGTAAGTGTAATATTGTGTAGTAGTACTCTATAATATTGTGTAGTAGTACTCTGTAATATTGTGTAGTAGTACTCGGTAATATTGTGAAGTAGTACTCTGTAATATTGTGTAGTAGTAGTCAGTGTAATATTGTGTAGTAGTACTCTGTAATATTGTGTAGTAGTACTCTGTAATATTGTGTAGTAATACTCTGTAATATTGTGTAGTAGTAGTCAGTGTAATATTGTGTAGTAATACTCTGTAATATTGTGTAGTAATACTCTGTAATATTGTGTAGTAGTACTCTGTAATATTGTGTAGTAGTACTCTGTAATATTGTGTAGTAGTACTCTGTAATATTGTGTAGTAGTACTCAGTGTAATGTTGAACTCTTTTCTTGTGATTTTGTTGCTACTTGACTCTGATCTGGTGGAAATGTGTGTGTGTGTGTGTGTGTGGTGTGTGTGTGTGTGTGTGTGGTGTGTGTGTGTGTGTGTGTGTGTGTGTGGTGTGTGTGTGGTGTGTGTGTGTGTGTGTGTGTGTGTGTGTGTGTGTGAGGTGAGAGAGTGATAATGAAGTGTTGTATTGCAGCCTCTCTCCACCACGGGAGGCGCTGTCACATTAACCTGCCATATTAGTCTCATAATAACTTATCATAACTTATAATAAGTGTGTGTTAGTCGATCGCCCGGCCCTCCCTCTCTCTCCCTCTCTCTCCCTCTGCTAATGACTCTAATGCATTCAGACGCCGCTTCCTGCTTCCCGGCCAATCAGTGAGGTCCCTCCGCACAACGGGGGTCAACAGCAGCCAATCAGGACGCAGCAGGCAGGCGGCGGAGGTCAATTATTCGTTTAGCAGCTCTGGTCTGAAGAGGGGAGCGTTCAGGAGCGCCGCCACACAAGGTGTTCCTAAATTAACCTGAGCACACTGACGCACACACACACACACACACACACACACACACACACACACACACACACACACACACACACACACACACACACACAGTGTTAGAATAGATAACCATTAGAATAGAAACATGCTGGTTAATATGAATCAGCTGCTTCACTGTTCGTCTGTAAAGTTGAAAGTAATGTTGAAGATGAAAGTTTGTTTCAATCCAACTACAAAACAGAAAAATAAATGGAAAAAATAATGGAAGAATTAAAATAAATTAAACCAGTTAAGTGTTTGACCACTGTGGACTAACCCTCTCTCTCTCTCTCTCTCTCTCTCTCTCTCTCTCTCTCTCTCTCCTCTCTCTCTCTCCTCTCTCTCTCTCTCTCTCTCTCTCTCTCTCTCTCTCTCCTCTCTCTCTCTCTCTCTCTCTCTCTCTCTCTCTCTCTCTCTCTCTCCCCTCTCTCTCTCTCTCTCTCTCTCTCTCTCTCTCTCTCTCTCTCTCTCTCTCTCCCTCTCCCTCGCTCTCTCTCTCTCTCTCTCTCTCTCTCTCTCTCTCTCTCCCTCTCTCTCTCTCTCCCTCCCGCTCTCTCTCTCTCTCTCTCTCTCTCCCTCTCTCTCTCTCTCTCCCT
>NW_027281807.1:20000-25000 GCF_046629955.1 Centroberyx affinis
AGGAAGCTAAAATCCAGGTTTAAACATTAATGAGCCTGGACAGAGGGGTCAAAGGTCATCTGGGTTAGAAAGCCTTTAAAAGGAAAGATTTTCACATTCGTTCAGTTCCACGCATTTCCACTGGGAGCGGAGCAGTGAGGCCGTGATCACATGATGCATCTGTGAACGAGCCTGAGCCTTTATCCGTTATTTGCTATTTATTGGCGCCTTTTGGACGGAGTGCGGTTTGGACGTAGTGTGGTTTGGACTCAGTGTGGTTTGGACTCAGTGTGGTTTGGACTCAGTGTGCTTTGGACGTAGTTTGGTTTGGACTCAGTGTGGTTTGGACGTAGTGTGGTTTGGACTCAGTGTGGTTTGGACGTAGTGTGGTTTGGACGTAGTGTGGTTTGGACTCAGTGTGGTTTGGACGTAGTGTGGTTTGGACGTAGTGTGGTTTGGACGTAGTGTGGTTTGGACTCAGTGTGGTTTGGACGTAGTATGGTTTGGACTCAGTGTGGTTTGGACGTAGTGTGGTTTGGACTCAGTGTGGTTTGGACGTAGTGTGGTTTGGACGTAGTGTGGTTTGGACTCAGTGTGGTTTGGACGTAGTATGGTTTGGACTCAGTGTGGTTTGGACGTAGTGTGGTTTGGACTCAGTGTGGTTTGGACGTAGTGTGCTTTGGACGTAGTGTGGTTTGGACTCAGTGTGGTTTGGACGTAGTGTGGTTTGGACTCAGTTTGGTTTGGACGTAGTGTGGTTTGGACTCAGTTTGGTTTGGACGTAGTGTGGTTTGGACGTAGTGTGGTTTGGACTCAGTGTGGTTTGGACGCAGTGTGGTTTGGACGTAGTGTGGTTTGGACGTAGTGTGGTTTGGACTCAGTGTGGTTTGGACTCAGTGTGGTTTGGACTCAGTGTGCTTTGGACGTAGTGTGGTTTGGACTCAGTGTGGTTTGGACGTAGTGTGGTTTGGACTCAGTGTGCTTTGGACGTAGTGTGGTTTGGACGTAGTGTGGTTTGGACTCAGTGTGCTTTGGACGTAGTGTGGTTTGGACGTAGTGTGGTTTGGACTCAGTTTTGGTTTGGACGTAGTGTGGTTTTGGACGTAGTGTGGTTTGGACTCAGTGTGGTTTGGACGTAGTGTGGTTTTGGACGTAGTGTGGGTTTGGACTCAGTGTGGTTTGGGACTCAGTGTGGTTTTGGGACTCAGTGTGGTTTTGGGGACACATTGTGGTTTGTGGCTTGAAGTTGAATGGGAGCCATGAACCAGATTTGTCTTGAATGTCATAATCTGACTGTTTGGTGAAGCTGTGGGTGAAACTGTATCAATATTGAAAAGTGGAAAAATAAGTTTTTTTGTGACAACAGTTTCCTTTGGAACAAATTTCAACAGTCCACATTGTTAAACAATTCAGGTAAATATGAAAATGTAAAATGATAATATGTTTTGTCAGAAACTTTAGATACATGAACTTCCTGCCCAGCAGGCGGTACGAAGAGTGACCTACAATTACAATTTTACAATTTCACATTTGGCAGACGCTTTTTATCCAAAGCGACTTACACATGAGATTTGCATACAACACAAGCAAGTTTCTAGATAGGAGAGAAACAACGAGAGTAAGAGCTATAGAGCTAAGATCTGGTCCAACAGGACAAAGGTGCTACGAGGGAGTGCTATGAGGTAATGCTATGAGGTAATGCATAGAGTGCATCAAATATTTTTTTTTTTTTTTTTTTTTTTTTTTTATGAAAGGAGGTATTCGCTAAAGAGCTGGGTCTTTAGCCTTTTCTTAAGGATAGAGAGGGATTCTGCGGATCGAATGGAGTTTGGCAAACTCGTTTCCACCACCGGGGAAACCACAGAAGAAGAGTCTGGCTAGAGACTTAGGGCCTTGCTGAGGTGGCAGAGGAGGAAACCACAGAAGAGAAGAGTCTGGCTAGAGACTTAGGGCCTTGCTGTGGTGGCAGAGGAGGAACCACAGAAGAGAAGAGTCTGGCTAGAGACTTAGGGCCTTGCTGAGGTGGCAGCACCAGGCGCCGCTCCATGGCAGAGCGTAGTGAGCGGGAGGGAGCGTAGACCTGAATGAGGGAGTTCAGGTATAGTAGGTCGGAGCCGTTTTGGTTGTTTTGTTTTGTAGGCGAGCATCAAGGACTTGAACTTGATGCGGGCAGCAACTGGGAGCCAGTGGAGGGAGATGAATAGCGGAGTGGACATGTGCTCTTTTGGGGTTGAAGACCAGACGCGCCGCCGCGTTCTGGATCATCTGCAGAGGTTTGAAAGTACAGGCCGGGAGCCCTGCCAGGAAGGAGTTGCAGTAGTCAAGGCTGATATTACAAGAGCCTGTACCAGGAGTTGTGCTGCATGCTCAGACAGGTAGGGTCTGATCTTCCTGATATTGTATAGAGCAAAATCGGCATGACCGAGTAACAGAAGCCACATGCTTGAAGGTTAGCTGGTCATCAATCATGACACCCAAGTTTCTGGCAGACTTTGTGGGTATGAGCTCAGTTGATTCGACCTGACTCTTTGTTGTTTTTCACACTCGGTCCCGTTTTGCTTGAACCCGAACCCGAGTTTGATTGTCCCCCAAGTCGCTGCTCTGGTTTCACACTGTTAGAATCCTGCAGGACCGTGTTGCCGTGTTCATAAAACCTTCATCATCATCCTGAGTCCGTCTGATGCACTTTAATGATGAAAATGCCACAAATGAAACAATGTTCGCCTCGCGTTCTTCTCAGTGATTTGGTTTATTTTGAGTCACAGCTGAGCGGACTCTGAGCCTCACAAGCTTCACACTGCAGAGAGCAGAAGGTTCAGAGAAGACAGGAGGAGATATCAGCTGTTTTGGAGAAGCTCATGAGCTTGTTTTTATTTCCTGAATGAGTCCGGACCGGTTTCTCACTGATGAAACCGTACCACAGTTTCTCTTGGAACTGGACTCAGAGCCTCGTACAGGTGAACTCTGGTTCTTGGGTCCCAGGTCCTTGATCCGCACCAAAGTAGATAAAAGCTTTCAGATTACTAACTTTTGACACAAACCTGATACAGGACCAGGATTCAAACTATAAGGCCGAGTCCTGAGAGGACCGAAACTTCGCTCTGTCTGCAGTGCAACAGAGAAATGTCTGTCTGCCTGTCTGTCTGTATGCCTGCCTGTCTGTCTGTCTGTATGCCTGCCTGTCTGTCTGCCTGTCTGTCTGTCTGTCTGTCTGTCTGTCTGTCTGTCTGTCTGCCTGTCTGTCTGCCTATCTGTCTGTCTGTCTGTATGCCTGCCTGTCTGTCTGCCTGTCTGTCTGTCTGTCTGTCCTGTCTGTCTGTCTGCCTGTCTGTCTGCCTGCCTGTCTGTCTGTCTGTCTGTCTGTCTCTCTGTCTGCCTCTGTCTGTCTGTCTGCCTGTCTGTCTGTCTGCCTGCTGTCTGTCTGTCTGTCTGTCTGTCTACCTGTCTGTCTGTCTGTCTGCCTGTCTGTCCTGTCTGTCTGTCTGTCTGGCCTGTCCTGTCTGTCCTGTCTGTCCTTGTCTGTCTGTCTGTCTTCCTGTCTGTCTGTCTGCCTGTCCTGTCCTGTCTGTCTGTCTGTCTGTCTGTCTGCCTGCCTGTCTGTCTGTCTGTCTGCCTGTCTCTCTGTCTGTCTGTCTGCCTGTCTGTCTGTCTGCCTGTCTGTCTGCCTGCCTGTCTGTCTGCAGTGTAGCAGCCTCAGTGGTCTCTGCAGCTGTTCCTCTGGTCGGCTCTGGATGATAAATTGGTCGACCGGTTTCCCAATCGGTCAACAGATTTTTTTTTCTCTCTCTAACTCAGGTAACATTTATCCTCGCCTGCCAGCGTTTCCGCCCGGCAAACCAATTATGTCATCAACCTGGCATTTAACTGGCCGCATAACTCATCGCCATGACGACAGGGCCCATAGACCCATAATATGCAGAGCAGAGGAAGACGATACTGGCCAGTAATTATGGAGGCATGTGTGTGTCTATGTGTGTGTGTGTGGTGTGTGTGTGTGTGTGTGTGTGTGTGTGTGTGTGTGTGTGTGAGCCACATGGGGATAGCCCTGTGCCTTGTTAACTAGCTTGTGAAAAGGTTTCCTGAATTAGCTAATAAGCTAAAAGCTATTTTCAAACCGACCTCGTCTTCACAAAATGCCACCGAGCCGCGAAGAAGAGAAGAGAAGAGAAGAGAAGAATAGATGAGCAGAAAAAATAACCTGAAATTAAAATTAAACCTGACCCAGGAAACTAACAAAATAGCACAGAAGAAAAAGAAAAGGGAATAATTAAAAAGAGGAGAGAGTGGAACCACTAGTACTGCAGTACACAGCGTAGTACCTGTTATTAATATCCATGAGTACTTTGGAAACATAAGTAGACCGGTCATGATGATTCTGGTCCGAATGACATGAGGTTTCTCCACAGTGACATGAGGTTTCTCCACAGTGACATGAGGTTTCTCCTCGTGACATGAGGTTTCTCCTCAGGGTGACATGAGGTTTCTCCTCGTGACATGAGGTTTCTCTTCAGGGTGACATGAGGTTTCTCCTCGTGACATGAGGTTTCTCCTCAGGGTGACATGAGGTTTCTCCTCGTGACATGAGGTTTCTCCTCGTGACATGAGGTTTCTCCTCAGGGTGACATGAGGTTTCTCCTCAGTGACATGAGGTTTCTCCTCGTGAACTGAGGTTTCTCCTCAGTGACATGAGGTTACTCTTCAGGGTGACATGAGGTTTCTCCTCGTGACATGAGGTTTATCCTCAGTGACATGAGGTTTCTCCTCAGGGTGACATGAGGTTTCTCCTCAGGGTGACATGAGATTTCTCCTCAGTGACATGAGGTTTCTCCTCAGTGACATGAGGTTTCTCCTCGTGAACCGAGGTTTCTCCTCAGTGACATGAGGTTTCTCCTCATGACATGAGGTTTCTCCTCAGTGACATGAGGTTTCTCCTCAGGTTGACATGCGGTTTCTCCTCGTGACATGAGGTTTCTCCTCAGTGACATGAGGTTTCTCCTCGTGACATGAGGCTTCTCCTCAGT
>NW_027281807.1:30000-31243 GCF_046629955.1 Centroberyx affinis
CCTTCAGTTCATTTAGTTCCTGGCGTTCCTTTAGTTCCTGGTGTTCCTGGTGTTCCTGGTGTACCTTAGTTCCTTTAGTTCCTTTAGTTCCTGGTGTTCTTTTAGTTCATTTAGTTCCTTTAGTTCCTGGTGTTCCTGGTGTTCCTTTAGTTCATTTAGTTTCTGGTGTTCCTTCAGTTCCTTTAGTTCCTTTAGTTTCTGGTGTTCCTTCAGTTCCTTTAGTTCCTTTAGTTTCTGGTGTTCCTTCAGTTCCTTTAGTTCCTTTAGTTTCTGGTGTTCCTTCAGTTTCTGGTGTTCCGTCAGTTCCTTCAGTTCATTTAGTTTCTGGTGTTCCTCCAGTTCCTTCAGTTCATTTAGTTTCTGGTGTTCCTTCAGTTCTTTCAGTTCATTTAGTTTCTGGTGTTCCTTCAGTTCCTTTAGTTTCTGGTGTTCCTCCAGTTCCTTCAGTTCATTTAGTTTCTGGTGTTCCTTCAGTTCTTTCAGTTAATTTAGTTTCCGGTGTTCCTTCAGTTCATTTAGTTTCTGGTGTTCCTTCAGTTCATTTAGTTTCTGGTGTTCCTTTAGTTCATTTAGTTTCTGGTGTTCCTTCAGTTCCTTTTGTTCTTGGTGTTCCTTCAGTTCCTTCAGTTCATTTAGTTTCTGGTGTTCCTTCAGTTCCTTTTGTTCCTTTTGTTCCTTTAGTTCCTGTAGTTCCTTTAGCTCCTTCGGTTCCTTTAGTTCCTGTTGTTCCACTGTATAAATATTTATTCCATACATATTTCTTATTTTCTCGTAGACCCCAACACATTTACATAAATGTTCACCTACAGATGTTTTTATTCTATTCCACTGCTTTGTTGTTTTAGTCTTGTTCTGTTTTTATTGCTTATGTTTGATCTTGCTGATCTGATTTCCTCACAGGGATCAATAAAGTTTGATCTGATCTGATCAGATCTTAATAAGGAAGCTGTAATGTGTTTCAGTCAGTTTGTTCTCATGGTAGAAACCAAACTGAAGCGTCAGATGAGGAAATAAATCTTTAAACCTTTAGATGAAACAACATGAAGCAGCAGGTGAGGAAGCTGAAACAAAAACACACAGTGATCTGTATCACATCTGAGACACAAAACAACTCAGGAAAACCAAGAAAACAAAACAGTAAAATGAACCTGCTAACACACACACACACACACACACACACACACACACTCTCTCTCTCTCTCTCTCTCTCTCTCTCTCTCTCTCTCTCTCTCTCTCTCTCTCT